>NC_048304.1:44389127-44435706 GCF_013100865.1 Trachemys scripta elegans
GGCGCGGCGCTGGAGGGGGGTTCCGGTAGTGCTCGGCAATGGGCGGGGGTGGGCTCTGGCGGTGCGGCGGTCGGCTAGGGGGGGCGGGGGATTCCGGCAACGCTCGGCACAGGGGGAGGCGGGCTCCAGCGCACGGCAGCGCTCTGGGGGGAGGTTCCGGCGGCACTCGGCGGGGGGGCGGCACGGTGCTCGGCGGGGGGGCAGTGCTTTTTTTGCTGCTTGGGGCAGCAAAAAAGCTAGAGCCGGCCCTGATTCCAGATATCTTCCTGAGAAGAGCTATGGGCATAAGTTGCTATTGAAGAGCTGCGAAGAACCATTCTATAAATGATATGAACTTAATTGGTTACATTTTGGGTTGACAGCCTTTGAGTCTGAACCCTTTTCCCCACAGAACAAAGGTAACAGCAGTTCAAGCTTCCCACACTGCCCTGACAATGTACTTCAAACCTTTGTGGCTCAAACAGTCTTGATGAGTCTTCCAGGTCTTTTCAAGCCTTGGCCTTCTTGCTGAAACTTCCAGCAGGGGTGCCAATTAGTGGCATTTGTGGTGGGGCTTTTCTGTGTGGTGAGGTGGCTACCTGTCCACTAGGTACTGTACTGGAACAACCAAAGTAATGTCATGTGGGCAATTGAAATTATAAATATTTAAAAATACCTTCTAGTTTCACTATCCAAATTAAACTCTATATTTCCTTATTCAAACAAACAAAAATATCTAAAAACCGGGAAAGTTCTGAACACATTGTATTCAGAGACACCTTTCATGGGTTATCCTTGGTCAGACAGAGACTGCATGTTCTAAATGGGATCTTTGGCCCTTCTTTATGTTTAAATAATGTAAAAAGCTTATTTTAACATTTTCTGAGGTTCCACTTTTAGCTGCAGCATCAAGTAATGCCAAAATGGACACCAACATCAATCTGGATTAGTTCTATAATACTTTATCTTGAAAGCATGAACAAAGTAAGCCAAGTCAATACTGGGAAGTGACCTGAGCATTCATCCAAACTGCTCTGAGGTTTGCGGGGGGGGGGGAAAAATCAAGTAAATCATGTTTGCATTTGTCATTTTCCAGCTTCTTTCTCTTTTCTGGTTCTAGTGAGGGCCAGGAGCAGAAAGACCAACATCCCAAGATAGTGTGCTGTAAATATTTTCAGGATAGCCCAGCTGAAGCAGGAAGTCTAGGAAATAGCATTAGCCTCCCACCCCCACCCTACTGTGATTTGCAGCCCAATTTTGCAGACTTTGGGACTTCAGAGAAGCACCCAAACTGGAGCTACCTGGATTCAAAACTTCTGTAATGAAATATGAAACAGAGCTGAACATGTCGATATTTTACAACCTTTGAGTAGATCGTACAAACACTAGCATAGGAGGGGCTTGACAAAAGTTTGGCATAGTTCTATGGAACACTTGGTGAAATCCTTCACCACGTACTTATCTTGTGGCAATGAATTCCACAGTGTATCACTGAGGCCAAGAGCTTATCGGGATTCAGAAGGGGATTAGACGTTTGTAGGGGTAACAAAAGTGAGTGTTTTAGGAGAAGGATGAAAAATGATTTAGGAAAACTCATGTTTCAGGGCCAGTGTCTAATTTGATCAGGAAAAAAAACAAGACAACTTTCCCTGTGAACAGGTTATTGAATAACTGCCTTGCAGCTTCCTCTGAAGCAGTTGGCCACTGCTGGAGACAGAATATTGATGTCGATGGTCCCGGTAATTCTAAGTGAAAGTGGGGATTGATTGTATGACATATACCCCTTTTCCACTGCTAATATTTAGGATCCCACATTTCCCATCTTCTGAACCTGGTTCAAGTATCTTTAAATTGTGAGTCCCTCAGGTCAGGATCTGTGGTTCTCTCTGTGTTTGAACAGTGGCTAGCACACTGTCTGCTACCAGAAATATATTGGACGTATCAAATGAACCTGGATTCCAAATCTCAGGCAAGTCTGGGACTAATTATTCTTTCAGTTAGAAAATATAATGCTTGGCAGTTGTGCATGGATTCAACCCCAAGCCACTAACACTCAGCAGATTCTCTTGACTTTTGCTTTGAGTCTTTTGAGTTTGTTCAGTCTTGAAACACAAAGAGAAACTCAAGGACTGTGACTCCACCAACCTGAGAATTTTAAATATTGTTCAGGAGGCATTGCATGAACCTGAGATCAAATGGCTTTGTTCTGAATGTTTGGCAAGTCCCCTTCACTGGTAGAGAAGAGTGTACATCTAGGACTTCACATTAGCTCATCCTTATGCATCTTGCTATTGAGGAAACAGCATCTTGTGTTCAGAAATCATACTCAATTAGACTGTTCCTGCCCACATGGTACTATTCTGTGGACAAACAGAGGCCTTCAGTCCCCAATGGATCTCAATCTGGTCCTTTCCACCAGCATTAAAGTCCCTTTCAAGAGAAGACAATCCAGCCTTCAGCTTTTGGAATGATGATCACAGTTTTCACCTATGCTTTTAGTACAGTCACGAACTTACTGGGAAGAAATATGGAAGGCAAGAGGTGAAACACCATTCTCTGAGAGGTTCAGCCACAGGAAGGGAACTAAGAACTATCCTTCAAATAGAGTTAATTTCAGAGTAGCAGGCAGTAGCCATTGATGTTGAGGGAACGCCCGGTAGTATATGGGTGCATGGACGGATGGAACCCCCAGTAGTGTGTGGATAGATGAAGAGACAGACACAGCAAAAAATGAGCATAGACTCTAAGGTGCCACAAGTACTTCTCGTTGTTCATAGAGCCAAAGACACTCTGACTTTTGGTCCCGTACATACATTCATGGAAAAGGTTGTGGTATTTGCCCATCTGAACAGACCTAAGCAGCAGCCAATGCAGCTCTGTGAGACGGCTACCTCTGTAACAGTACATGCAGCCCACAGTAGCAAAGTAAGATGAAAGGTGCTGGCAATAGATGTTCATAACAAAGGGACATAAATAATTTGAATTCTTCTAAATGAGCTCAAGTTTTTGCTGCTGCTTCTGTTCCCCTGCCACAATTTTCTCTTTAGCCAAAGCCGATGATAGAGAGACATATTTAGCAGGAGTCTCCTTGTGGAGCCAGGGACTCAGAGGAACATTAACTCAGTACAGTTTGTAAAAACTGAATGTAATCTCTGTCCTTGCTGGTGAGATTCATGTGCTGCATGGTACAGTGTCGGGGGAGGTGTAACGATGCATCACTGTGCAACTCCATTACATTCATGTGGAAACGTTATATGAGCTGTCCTGTTCTAGGTCATGAGGAAACTTGGTTAGCTTGGGACATCACTGCCTCTTACATAAGAGAAGTGGGTGCAGTGTGTCTTAATGGCTACCATAGAGATTGAGGAGAGCTAGGTTCTATGCCTGCTGGGTGATCTAGGCAAGTCACATCACCTTGATGAGACTTTGAACCTGGAAATAGACATGCAGTCAGGGCCTCATGGTCCTGCACCTTGCACAGTCATTTACACTAGTGCAAAGTGGCTATAAAATGTTACCCAATCAGAATGGAAATCAACCTCCATGAAATTTCAGCAAGCAGGATATTCTAGATAAGAAATATTTACCTAAATACTATAAATATTTTTTTTCCTGGCGAGACAATGCAGCCTATTAGCCCAGCAATCAGCTCCACTAGGAGAGATCCCTAATATGTTTAGCACAAAGTCAATGTAAGGCCACCGATAGCATCGGCAGAAGCAGGCATAAAAACAGAAGTGTAGAAGATGAATGGGTATTAGGAATGCAGTCTTGAATCCCAACAGAAAGGATAACCTATGAGTGTGATCAATCAAAATGGTCCCAGAAGATCTATGGTACGGTAGTTCCAGACTTTACTGTATACAAGTAGTGTTGCTCTTTACTCTATTGATGATTTATATAACAATTTGGCTGTACTTGTGTCTGCCTGTTAGAGCTGGGATGGTTGTGTCATTGAAAATACCCACACACTGTTTCCAGCAACATGTCGATCAATCTAAATATTACCATGAAGAGATCATAACTCTTTGGAGCTGGATCATTCATGGATGCTGGATCCCGCAGTATATCTGAACACCAAACCGAACACATTTCTTTTCTGTCTAGAGTAACAAAACTTCTAATTGCTGGCTGGAATGGGTAGGATGGTAGTGCAGGAGTCGCCCTAAAAGAGCCAAAGCATTCTGGTGTTAATTAGTACCCAGCATGATCTTAGAAAGCAGTGTTCGGTGCCAACAGGCTAAATCCTGTTAACTCACTGCTTCATGTATTTATTTTGTGGGACATATTGCCCCTCCCATGCTGTCCCCTATGCACCAGATGGAGACATTTAGAGTCCTACAAACTTCAGCTAATGACACACAAAAGCAATAGTGGGAAATTGCAGGAAATGGGCTCTCTTTCAGAACCTGATGTCGGAGAAGAACTGTGGTGGATGGGATAGGTGACCATATCATGTATGGTTGGCCCACTACAGACTTCTTTTGTTATACCTTTTGGAGGATGATCACTGCGGTAACTTGGATCTTACTTTCATTGAAGTCAATGGCCTTGTCCCATTCACTTAAATGAACTTGGATCAGGGAATTAAAAAGGGCCAGGCTTCCCTTTTCACACCCATAACATTGCAGACACAATTAAGGCCATATAGGACCTTGCAGGACCTAGGGCTAGCTGGGTGTATCATTGCATAGCACTTTGTTTTCATGTGCTTAGAGTGTTGAAAATTGAAGTAAGATGAAGGTAGAGATTTTCAGCTCCACCTAGGGGATTTTGACATCCAATGGGAACTGGGCATGAGAATCCCTTTTATGCAGCTTTTAACATCTCAGTCTTCATGTTTAAATGGCAAGAGCAAGACATAAACCAGTGGTATTTGGGCTGTGCTGTTACATAGCCTGCTTTACAGGCCACCATTGCCGACACGCTAGGGAAGCAGGGTTACGCGGGGAGAGAAGGCCCATTTGTCTGTTGGTTTTGTAGGCAGCACTGAGCCAATATGCACCACTGGATTTTGTTACTAAGTGTTGAAAAATTTCAGCTCAGTCCGAATAGGTACAACTGACCCTTTGGAGTCCATCCAAACCATCCATTAGGCTTTTCTTATCAAATAGATTCTTCTGCATGGCTCATGAGCAGCACTTTTGTCTTTAAAGTAAAAGGTTAACTGAAATGTAAATAGGACTAGTATTTACCACTAAGGAAACACTACTGAGACAGACGTGATAAATATTAGACAACTGGCAGGAGCTTTGTTTTGATCAACATTTATCAGTGAATTTAGTGTTCACGAAGAGCAAACAGAACTAGCTCTACAGAGCCAAACAACAAGTGATCATGGACCGTGTAAATGTCCCTTGATCCCTAGCTCTGCAGACGTACTTAGTTCTAACCTGCAATCACCGCCTCTACTAAATACACAGCCACTCCTCACCCAAGCAGAGACTGCCGGATGTGTAGCAGTTTTGGGATATGCATAAAGATGAGGCTTGCCCTGCAGATTCTCTCCTGGGAGCTATACTAAAAGCTATGGCCAAACCATGCTATAGTTCTCCAGAAGCGAAAGACACTCCCCCATGCAGCCAAGTAACAGCATTTATGAATCCTCGTGTGCATACGGGGTGTCCAGAACAAGACACCGGCATTGGTTAAATGGTTTGGAAAACAAACACAAACACTAGACAGTATGGGCCAGTTTTTCAAAGGTATTTAGCTGCCCAAAGAGGCAAGTGGGATATTCAAAAGCATCTAACTGCCATTGAACTCCATGTGAGTTGATGCCTCGCCTGCAGAGGCACTTTTGAAAATCCCACTAAGCACCTCTCTGCATCTTTAGGTACTTAAATACCTTGGAGGATTTGGGCTCATAGGCTAGTGAAACTACACCAAGACCAAATTCAGCTCTCTACCTAATCCTGCACTAGTTTATATCCCACTGCAACTTCATTGACTTCCACGTTACTTCATAGAGTGCAGAATTCAGCCATATGACGGTCATGTCAAATCCCCCATTTCTTTTCAAAGAGCCATAAAACAGATGTGGTAAAACAGCATTAAGTCACCTAGCTACTCTCCTATCAATTCAGATATACTTGTCAGTGTTTGATCCACTGTAGTTTTATATTACTGAACCAATGGGATCGCTTTCTAAAAGGGATGTGATAGCTCAAACAGAAGTGGTGGGCTTCATGCAGAAGTTACTGGGTGAGATCTTTCTGGCTTGTATTATGCAGGAGGTCAGACCACATGATCATAATGGTTCCTTCTCTCCTTCAAGTCAGTTTATGAATCTATTGCATAATTTCCCTAGAGAGGTTATTCCCCAGCCTAGTAGAAGTGATGTCTCTTGATGTGCACCCCGAGTTTTCCTTGCATTTCCACAACATCTAGTTATACCCAGTCAACCCTCCTAAAAAGTTATTCTTTCCGCATGCAACCCATAACCACATTGAAGTCTACTCATGTAAACACTCTCCAATGGGATGACATGGGAGAGTCTTGGGGAGATACCAGATTAAGGGTTGCATAATTAAGCTCTTTCAAATATGTGGACAGTTATTCCCAGCCTCCTTGTCACACAGATAAAGAGACAACAGGCCAATTTTTCTCTCAGATAGGTGTGTGTAAAAAAGAAAACGTAGAGTAACTGCATTAAACTCAATGAAGATACTCTGGCTTTACACCAGGATATCATCTTTAGCACAAACACAATCCCAAGTATTACTGTACTGACAAATGTTGCCCCATCATTACCGAATCATTATTGTCTGAGTAGAACTCCACGTGCATCATAAAAGCAGCTGAAGATGAAGCCAACTTCAAAAAGCAGATGAGAGAGACTGAAATTACCACCACAAGCATTTTCAGTCTTGAGGTCTGGATGAGTGTATAAAATAACTGAACTTTGTTCCTGTGGCTTATTACATCATATGGCCCCTCTTTCACTGAAAATATTTCTACTCCTCATTCCAGCCCATCTGTTCCTCAGCAAACTCCTTCTCTGTATTTACTTGAAAAACAACTAATTGAGGCAAAAGGCATCTTTCCAGAGAAAAGCATGTTCATAATTATCCAAAGAACATTTCAAGTTTGTTCCTGCCAGTATATCTAGATATATGTATTTTTAGTAACGCTGTCAAAAGTGGTCTAATATTTCATTGCAGAAAGTCTTCCTGACACAAAACACATGGTTATTTCTAGTTAGGAAATAAAACAGGATTGTGAAAAGGATCTCTCTGGATGGCAGAATGGCATGCTCTGCTGGGAAATGATGGGGGGGGGTTCCCCTACTATTCTTTTTTCTTCAGTTCTAGTGTATTTTTCTGAGAACTAAACCCAATGAAGTTATTTAGCAGGCTGGGTTTGAGGGACCACAGGTCTGAAACCTCAACCCTCTTAGGCATCAGTAAGTTCCAACCTGCCATCCAGTACCCTGCTAAGTTACTAGAATTACAAGCTCAACACAGATAGAGGACTCCAGTCCTGAGATCTGATTGGTGGAAATTCAAAGGTCCTCATTGGTTCCCTACTTCTATTTAATCCAAGCAGAGAGACAGGAAGTTGTCAGTGCAAGTGGTTTTCCCCTATGCTATTGAACCCTACTGCCTGACTATGATCTCCAGGTACCCAACCCAGCCTGCCTCCTGCTTCACGCTCTGACTACTAGGGCAGACTGCCCATGTCCTGGTTGTGACCTTGGGAAAGGAAGGATGGCTTTATAACTATGCCATTGGACAGGGGGTCAGAAGTTCCACATACAGTACTCTGCTCTACCCCAGTATAGTTGAAGCAATACAACCCCCTCTAGTGTGGCTGCAGTTATCCTGGTATCAGAGTGCTTTTCCTTTTCTCCCACCCTTGGGCTATCTCATCTTTTTGATGGTAAAAGTTTTAGGGCAGGAGCCCTGACTGGACTCGAGGCCTCTAGACATTACTTTTAATACAAATAAATAATAATAATGAGAAGCATTCTTTGACAGGGTAACAAGCCTTGTGGCGGAGGGGAAGCAGTAGAGGAGGTATATCTTGACTTTAGTATGCAATTTGTTAGTCTCACATGACATTCTCATAAGCAAGCTAGGGAAATATAGCTTAGACAACCTACTATAAAGGGGTGAGCAAATTTTTTGGCTCGAGGGCCTCATCTGGGTAAGGAAATTGCATGCTGGGCCATGAATGTAGGGCTGGGGCAGGGGCTTTGGGTGCACAGAGTGGGAGGGGGTGCGATGTGCAGGAAGAGGCTCGGGGCAAGAGGTTGGGGCAGAGGAGGGTGCGGGGTGTATGAGGGGGCTCAAGGAAGGGGTTGGGGTGCAGGAGGGGATGCAGAGTACAAGAGGGGGCTCAAGATATTGAGTAGAAGTAGACCCAGGAAAGATCCCTGCGGGACTCCACTCAATATTCACTTCCAGCTTGGCTGTAAAGCATTGATAATTAGTCTGAGTATGGTTTTCCAACCAGTTATATACCCACCTTATAGTACAGGGGTGGCCAAACTATGGCCCATGGGCCGGACCCGGCCCATCAGGGCTTTGGATCTGGCCCGCAGGTTTGCCACGCCTGTGACGTCGCGGGCCCTGCGCCGCTCCCAGAAGCAGCCAGCACTTGCTCTTGCCCTGGTGCGTGCTGCTGCCACTCTGTAACCGCTCCAGGTAAGCAGCGCTGGGCCAGAGCCTGCACCCTGAACCCCTCCTGCACCCCATACCCCAACCCCCTGCCCTGAGCCCCCTGCCACACCCTGCCTGCACCCAAACCCCCTGCCGCACCCCACACCCTTCCTGTACCCCAACCCCCTGCCCTGAGCCCCTGCCGCACCTTCTCCTGCACCGCAACCCCCTGCCTCATCCCACACCCCCTCCTGCACCTCAGCCTCCTGCCCTGAGCCCCTTCCTGCACACCACACCCCTCCCTGCACCCCAACTCCCTGCCCTGAGCCCCCTGCCACCCCCTGCCTGCACCCAACCCCCCTGCCGCACCCCACACCCTTCCTGTACCCCAATCCCCTGCCTCATCCCACACCCCCTCCTGCACCCCAACCCCCTGCCCTGAGCCCCCCACACTCCCTGCACCCCAACCCCCTGCCCTGAGCCTCCCACACTCCTGCACCCCTCAATATCTTGAGCCCCCTCTTGCACTCAATATCTTCAGATGTTATTTGGATATTGGCATAGTGAATACACTTAAAGTCTGAGGATAATACCAAGATGGGAGGGGTTGAAAGTCCTTTAGAGGACAGGACTAGAATTCAAAGTGATCTTGACAAACTGAAGAAATGATCTGAAATAAACAATGATATTCAGTCAGTTGCACAAATACAAAATGGGAAATGATTGCCTAGAAACGAGTAAAGCAGAAAAAGATCAGGGGGTTATAATGGGTCACAAACTAAATGAGTCAACAATGTAATACAATTGCAAACTTCCGCCCCCCCCCCCCAAAAAAAAAACCCCACACCCCATGAATATCGTTCTGGGGTGTATCAGCGAGAGTGTTATAAACAAGACATGAGAAAATTCTTCCACTCTACTCAGCACTGAAAAGGCCTCAACTGGAGTACTGCATCCAGTTCTGGGCACCACACTTTGGGAAAGATCTGGACAAGGTGAAGAAAATCCAGAGGAGAGCAACAAAAATGATTAAAGTGCAAGAAAACATGACCTATGAGGAAAGATTTAAAAACTGGAAAAAAGTCTGGATGGGGACATAAGTCTTCAATAAGTAAAAGGTTGTCATAAAGAGGAGGGTGATAAATTGTTCTCATTATTCACTTAGGATAGGACAAGAAGTAATGAGCTTAAATTGCAGCAAGGGAGATTTAGGTTAGAAATGAGCAAAGACTTTCTAACTATAAGGGCAGTTAAGCACTGGAAAAAATTTCCTCAGGTTGCAGAATGTCCATCACTATAGGTTTTTAAGAACAGGTTAGACAAACACCTGTCAAGCATGGTCTAGAGAATACTTAGTCCTGCCTCAGTGCAGGGGACTGGACTGTATGACCTATCGAGATCCCTTGCAGTGCTACATTTCTAGAAGGAATGTCTGCCTCAGGAAAAAATAGTCTGCACGATTCAAATGGGCCATTTGGACTCAAACAGCACAAAGAGGTCTTGAATTACCCAGAGCTGAGCTCATGTGAAAATGATGAATCCAATAGCGCATATTAAAGGGTGAACTCCTCTAATGACTGAACTGCTGAATTCTCAGAAATTGTCAGCAATGGGAAAATGCAATTGTACAGTTGCTGTTGAGAAACTCTAATTTGACCTGAGGTTATTGCAATATTAAGATGGTAACAATTATGTATTATGGTTATGCTTGAAACCCATTTTGGAGGTAACTTGAAGTCTTTAAGTCATCTCAGAGGCCAAGATTGAATTTTTTTCTAGAAAGTATGCTCTAGCTCAGCCAGATGCGGGCTATCTGCAGGAATTACTGGTTGAAATTCTATGGCCTGTGTTATGCAGAAGCTCAGACTGCACAATCATAATAGCCCCTACTGCCCTTTAAAAAAATATCTATGGACCTGTGAATTTAAGAGACAGCTGCCCATGTCTTGTTGAAGTGATTTTTTTTCGTTGGGAGGGATTTCAATAAAGTGTGGGAGGTTGCCAGGTGCACCAACGGGGGCGAGTTTGAGTTGTCCACTTTTTTTTTTGGATTTTCAAATAAGTTTTGAAAAGGAAAAAAATTGGGACAATGTTAAGATTGGCCAGAAGGTTGGAGTGATTTATCTACATAAGTGGTACCGGGCGGGTAGTGGGCTAGTCCAAAGGTGTCCATGCTACACTTAGTGCATCAGGCCTGACCTGCAGGTTCTGTGACTAGGGGTTGAGAAGCTAATTCAGTTTTCATGCTCACTGAATCCCTGGTCTCTCAGCTAACACCATCAACAATAATTCAATTAGTGTCTAATGAAGGCTCTACTTCATTTAGAACTGTACTAAGATCATGATTAGTTGTAGTACAAAGAAACCTAGAAGTGCCAACCACTGTGCTAGGTACTGTACAAACACATGGTAAGAGACAGTCCATGCCCCCAAAACATTACCATCTAAATAGGCAGGGCAGGCAAAAGGTGGAAGAGGAAATAGACACAGAGGGAGTGACTTGCCCAGGAGCACCCAAATATTCACTATCCATTGGGCTATGCTGCAACAATCAGTTTAGGGCTTCCATTTACAGTTTACAAGTGCCCTATTGGACTAAAGTGCTAGCAAAGATGTTAGCTAGTGAGATTATGTGTTTGCGATATGTCCCTCAGTGCAGAATGAAAAGCCACATTTGCTTTATTAATAATTATTATTATAAAGACAACTCAATATGCTTAATGTCTGCATTCATCTTGAGAATGAAATGGGTTCACAGCAGTCTATTTTATCCTGAGGAGAGGAGATGCAAGCAGCTATACATTTCTATTCTTGATGTTAGACGCATTGATGATTCCTGTTGAGTAGATCAGACCGATAACTACAATCGAGCCATTTAGCTCGGTGAAGGAAAGTGGCTAGGCTAGCAACAAACTTCGTTTCACATACGGAATGCAACCGAACTGGCAAAGTGTGTTGTCATTTGCAGAGACTAGAGTTTGCAGAAAGTATTTGCCTGTCATCTATAGAGCACTGAGCTATGAGACCTGATTCTCCTCTTCATTCCACTGGTCTGATGCAGTGTAATTTCTCTGGTGCAAAGCTGCTGTAAAGGAGTGGAGAATGCGGTCATGGAGTAGCAGGTATAAATCAGTCATCTGGTACACCTGGGTTCATTCACCAGAGCCATTTGCTTATACAAGTCCTGATCTTTCCTTATATAAGTCAATGAGGGCGTTGCCATTGACTTTAAAGGGAGTGGAGTTAGCTTAATTTTCCAAAGGGTCGGCACAGTTCTGCAGATGTAATTTGGGTCTGTAAAATGTGCATCTGTATTTTGGCACCTGCAATTGAATGGAACAAGTCCCTGCACCTTTAGCTACCTGGCTGCAAGTATAAACCAGGCAGAAGGTGCATAATTTTGATTTGGATCTGCAATTCATTGCACAGGCACAAATTGCACCTGCAAAAAGGGAGATTTGGCCCCTGCTATTTTGAAATTTGAGGGCTTCGCCATCAGAGTGTTTGGAGATAAGCAATCCCCTGGAAGAATTCACATCATAACCCATCCCAAACTGCCGATGGCGACTCAGCATGGGCAGATATCTTCTAGTGTGGATATGGACAGAGGCACATGGAGAGAAAGTACCTGTTTGTTTGGCTGCAGGTGCCTTTTTGTGCTTGTCTCTGGATAGCATTAGTGCAGACATTTTTAAAGCTCCACTGGAATGGGCATGACTGATTTCTCTGTGTCTTGGACTCTGTCCAAACCATCTATTAGCCTTTCGTTCACAAATAGATGCGTCTTCAAGTGACTCATGGGCAACACTATTGTTTTTAAAAAGAAGTTAAGTTAGAGTAAGTGAAAATAAGAATTACTACTTGGGAAACGTTATGGAGGCAAACATAGGAAAATTTATGAATCATCACCCACTAGGCTCCATTAATCTGCAGAGATAAGGAGCTTTCTTTTGTGTTTAGGACCACTCAACACGATGGATCTCCACTCCTATTATTTGTATTACTGTAGCAGCAAGGAGCCGTAGTCATGGACCACGACCCCATTGTGCTAGGCAGTGTGCAAACTCTGTGGGAAGTAATCCTGTTGATATGGAATACTGAACGCCCAGGGTATTTGGTGCAGTTCTGGGACATGGTGCTCAGCGGGACCTCTCCTTGCCCTGCAATATCTTGCCATCAATATCTTACCATCATCTGATGGTTTGAAGTATGCATGAGTCCTGCAGATATTTTAGTGGATTGGCAGGACAGCCAGGGTTTATAGCAACAAGGATGTAAAAACACCAAAGGCTGGATCCTTAGCTGCATAACTTGGCATTGCACAATGTGCATTGTGCAGTCATACTAAAATAACTTCAGTGGAGCCACATTGATTTATACAAGGTGAAGATCCAGCCCTCAGGGCTGTTATGTTTGCAGAGAATTACACTGACTCCACAACTGCCAGGGGCTTTGATAGGACCCACCTGGCTAGGATTTCGGCCCATTATTAGGAAACATAGTGGCTAGATTCCTGTGTTTGGGGCAGACACTTCCTTTCTGTCACAGGGCTTCTCTCCTCATTCTCAAACTTTGTAGCCCTTCAAACAGTCTCAGTCTTGAGCAAGGAGAGGCAGCTAGTAGAGACAGGTGCTATCAGGACAGGAAAATCCCCTTGACGTCATTTCCATTTGTCCAGAAGAAGAGTCAATAACTGACTCTCAGAGGGGAAGCTGAGGCAAGCTGTGTTGGCTGAGCTTACAAAATCCCAAATATTCTAGGGCAGGGGGAGTCTATTTTTTTGTCAAGGTCCAAATTTCTTGGTCAAGGAATAGTCAAGGTCCAGACTCCAGAGGAAAAAATAATAAAAACCCAGCAACAAGTTTTTGGGGTCCATTCAAAAGCTCCTGGCAATCTGGATTTGGCATGCGGTCAGCCTATTGACTACCCGTTCTAGGGCTTTCACAGTATGATTGTCCAATCTTTCTTTAAGCCTTACAAAGGCTGTGATACTACACTATTAATAACATGGATGGACCCTCCCAGCCTCAAAAGAACCCCTCTGAAGTCAATGGGACTCTGTGGGAGTGCCATGGAATGCCCATGTGGTTCTCATTACATTATCAGAGCCTACATTATTCTGCAGCAGTAAATTGGATGGACATGTAGACTCAGACTTAGGGAGGGCCCGACAGAGACCTTAATACTGTTATTTGCAGTTGCCAACAAATTCCATTACTAAAGCTCTTAATCCAGAGCTCTGGGATTCTGGAACTTCAGAGCCTTCGAGGTGTTCAAGCACAGATTTGCCCATGCAGCTGTTGCAAATTAAGTTTAGACAAGCTTCCTTCCTGGGATACAGACCTACAGACAAACTGATATAATTGAGCAAGACCTTCATCCTTTCCTTTAGCCGTAACATGGCTATCAATGAACCAGTGTTGTCACAATGCCCATTACACCAGCACATATGTACAACAAACCAGTCTGTATCAGAGTACATAACAGCCCACAACTACAAAGTATTCTCAGTCCTGGGGTCTAGATGGCTGGAGGGAAAAAATAAGACAACTTGGTTTTTGTGGCTCTCTTCTCCTCACTGCATCCTCATCTGTTTTTCAGTATAAATGACTTATTGAGTTCAGGGTTTTTTAATATGGGACAAGAGTTAACCAAGAGGCAGAGAGATACATTCATGGGAAAATATGCACACAGTTACCCAAATATTTCATACAAGGAATGTCACTGCCAATAATTTATACATCACTACTGAATGTGATCTGATGTCTGCTTGTTTAAAATTCCAAGCCTGACTTGAATGTATGGATATTTTGCACTGGAGGGGGGAAAACAACCCAAAACAATGTGAAAATTGCCATGAGCGAGAGCATTAACAACAGAGTTGCAGATACTAGAAAGAAACAGCTTTCAGAGTAGCAGCCGTGTTAGTCTGTATCCGCAAAAAGAACAGGAGTACTTGTGGCACCTTAGAGACTAAATTTGTTAGTCTCTAAGGTGCCACAAGTACTCCTGTTTTTTTAGAAAGAAACAGAATTACTGAGACTATGTGAGATAATAGAAAGCACATCAACTGTTTGCTTGAAATGCAATTATGTCCAGAAAGTGTCTGTATGAAAATGACTTTCAGATATGCTCCTTGGGTGAAATTCACTGAATCAGATGTCTTTGTCCCATCCAGGCCCAGATTAAGCCTTAAGAATTCTAAGGTTGTGTTTACTGCCTTAGTACCTGATGGGATTACAGCAGAAGAGAAAATGGAAAGTACATTTCTAGCCCTCTTGATGGTCAAGAAAGTCATGTATGTCTGCTTGAGTCTGCAGGCAGCCTGAAACAATAGCTCTGAGAAGCCAGAACTGCCCATTCTACCTACTAGCATGTAAATGCCAAGCCCTGCTGTTCTAAGAGGCTCTGCCAAATCACCTCAATGGAGGACTATGAATGGCGAGAGAAGAAAGCAGTGGGTCCAACTTACTCACTCAAAACAAACCTCACATATCAAATCAAACCAAACCAAACATACCCTGGGTGCTGGGTTTTGTTCCAGAGGACCCCCATACTGCCATCTCAGCCTCTCCACAAGGAAAGGGGAAGGAACCTTGATGCTGTTGGTGCATGGTGAGGACGGGGCCCCATGTCATGGCTCCTGCTTCCCTGCAAGTGGAGGGCAGGGCCATAGGGTAGAGCCACATGCCCCCATGTGATTGTGTGCCTGGGACCTTAGTCCCCTCTCCCCCCGATTTAAGGGGAAATGGGTATGGCCCTCATCTAAAAAGAGGATCTATAGTGTGAGCCGAGCAGGAACCCTTGGAGCAGCTAACCCTGCAGAGGAGGCTTCAGTTGAACTTGGTTATTGTTCGTTTACTTGTTGATTGAGCCAGACTCCAGGAAGGGATGTGGTTACAGTGTGTGGCTTTTGTTTTAGAGCAGCCCGGGAAAGATACCTACTCACAAGTGTCTGATGTGACATGAGCTGATGAATCTCAGCCTGGTTTCTAGCAGACATGTCTCCATCACAGGAGACCAGCATATAAGTTGGCCCTAACTGCAGTCCTCATTGGCCATGGAAAAGGAGTAGTTAATAGGCATGATCCCCACCTACCCTCTCCCACTAGAAGTTGTCACCTCCCCGGTCACGTTGAAACACTTTGGCAGTGTAGGGAATCTTGCGCTGCCTGTGCTCCAGTTGTTCTGTGGCTAAATGTAAGGCATCAGTTTGTAGTCTGGCCCACTTCACCCGCATGACATTCACCCACTTTCCTCCACACCAGGCAAGTGATTTTGTAAGTTTCAGGTAGGTAAAAGACTTTGTATTGCAGAAGCTCACAACAATATTTTGTCCTATAGTTCAAAATATCTAGGCTATGAGTGTATGCTTAGGACAGGAATAAAACATTAATGGACATGTCATGCAAGCAAAGAGTTAGCTTCACACTGATAAGAGAAAGTCCTGATATAAACCAATAAGCTTTCAGAAACAAAGGGCTCAATCCTCATTTAGTGTAGAGCAACCTAGCTTTGTTGGCATCTATGGAGCCACGCCAATTCACACCAGCTGAGAATCTGGGCCAAAAATTCTTTAAAGAAGAAAATATAGCAAATGGCCTGAATTCTTCCTTTGCTTCCACCCATGCAACCACTGTGACCAAAGTCCTGAGCTTTCAATCAGATTTGCCCAGGTGCAAGGGTCACACCTGCAAGTTCTATTGCAGGATGGATGGCAACGGGGTGAACGGAGGGCAGAATTTGACTCAGTGGCTATAAATAAGGTTGGACAAATTTGTTCAGATAAAATAGAACCCAAACCAAAGCCTTTTTCGAGAATGGCAAGGCTTAGCTGAAATGCAGTAGAGGAAACATCTCAGCTCTGTTAGGGACTAGAATTTGCATACAGAACTAAGAGAAACAGCCAGGCCTGTGCATTATTCACAGCAGTGAATAATTACTGATTGCTCCAGTTCCCCAATGTAAGAGCCATTTTGCCATTGACATGTATGATTAAGTAGCAGATTTCATACTATGTTTTAAAGCTGAAATCATATTGCTGAGGTGATTGGGCATGTACACAGAAGTTAAACACAGTATCTCTGGTGGTTGATGTTGGCTAGAGGTGGTAGGGCAGGAAGAATAGCCTGCCGGGCATCTCACTGCTTCTAATCTATGTTGCCTTTGCCACCAGCTACGGCGTCTGTAATCCCAAGGACAGGGTCCATCCTGGGACAGGGACTTCAGTTGCATGTGGTGTCCAGGGGTAGAGGGCATGCAGAGGTCTGATGCTTTATAGATAATGGGGAAAGAGTCTTGTGGTTAAGACACTGGATTAGTACTTAAGAGATCTAGATTTGGTTTCCACCTCTGCCACTGTCATTCCTGTATGGGCACCTAATCTCTGTGCCTCTATTTCTCATCTGTAAAAGGAAATGGAGATATTTTCCTTTCTCCCACTCAGTTTCGTTTGCTTAGAGTGTGAGCTCTTTGGGGCAGGACTGTTGCTTACTGTGTGTCTGTACAGACACAGACACCAGTCTCAGCTAGGGCCACAAGATGCTAATAGTGATGCAAGTAACAATGGAGATACAGCTCCAGCCACTTCAAGCCAAACAAGTAATGCTCTTTGTTAGTTTGCAGGAAAGGAGATAACCGGATATGGAATTCAGGCTTGGGTGCATTTCAAATGTGATATGAAAATGCTAAAGTGAAATGTGCTTCATACATGAAAATCTTGTCCTCGTGGGATCATTCAAATAACAAAAGTTATTAAGCACGTGGCTGTAAGGTTTGCTATTGAAACTTCAGATTTCATGCTGCATTTGAATATTATATTTAACCTAATTTCCTGTGCACAAATAGCCCCTTTTAATCTCACCAAAGCATATCAAAGCACCAAAGAAAGCGTGTGCAAGCATAATCTGCTTTTCAATGGGTGTTATGCCCCCTCAGCCCTCTGGCACCCAATCCACATTGGATACAGGTCTGTAACAGCTGCTGGCTACAGGGTTTAGCTCGAGCTGCAAAGGTTGGTGCATTTAGCTCTGCAATCCCCACTCACAACTGAGATGGAGGGGTATCACATTTGCAGTACAATGCTGGATCTGCAACAAGCTGGTAGCTGCTCCCAGGATGGTCATCATTTCTATGACTCTTCCAACAGTTTTTCTAAACTCTCTTCCTTTCCATTCCTCATATCCCCTCCTCTACTCTGACTATGGGCCAGAATACCAATGAAGTCAATGAGAGATTAGCCATTGACTTTATGGGGCCCAGCAGTTTCCACGCTGTGTCTTGTACTCCCGTCTTGCCACCTCCTCTGACAGTTTTGTTTGCTGGTGGGTGTGTGGCTGGTTTGCAGATTGTCTGACATCATCCCAGTCCTCTTCCTCCTTCTGACCACCCTCGGTCTCACTCCTCTGTTTCCTTTATTCTGCACTCCCAAAGTCACTGTACGTTTTGGTGGTGCAAGGAACATCTGATTGGGCCCAGATTACTTAATGGACCTTAAAGGAGGTATTTTCACAAGCATTTTGCAGTGACATAATGCAACATGAGGATAAACCCCTCGTTGACTTCAAATGGGAGCAGAGTTAGCCCAGCACTGGGAACGTCTGAAAATCCTCCCTCAAAAAGATATTGTCCATGACCCTGTTTTTGATGGCTGCAAACCTACTGATAAATAAAGTGTGAATGACGATTCTCTCCTCCAGACTGGATCAGACCAAGAGAAGTAGCATGCTGTTTACAGGCACCTGCTGGTAACATATACACACAGACACAGCTGTGCATTATTATATAGGATTAAAAAAAAAAACACCACAGCAGCCATTTATGCAGTAGTTGATCATCGGTCTTATTTTTAGTAGCCTGTAGTAATGTGTTAACAATTTTACAGAGCCAGATATAGGCAATGATTGATCCAATTCTGTTTTCATTTTGAGGTCAAATCCGGAGAGGTGCAGAGTATCTGAAAATCCCATTGAGGCTATCTGAAAATTTGAACCTTATTTCTAGTCTGAATTCACCTCACATTAGCTTCCAGACATTGGATCTTGTTACTCCTTTGTCTGCTAGATTAACGAGCCCTTGTCAACAATCTGTTCCCCAGGTACTCTCCGGTCTTAGGGGGGTCCTTAATTCAGGGCTGGTCTTACCATGAGGTAAACTGAGGTGGCCACCTCAGGTGCCAGACTGGGGATGGGGGAGGGGGGTGCCACTAGGACCCAGAGTGTAGAAAATTGTGTCTGCTGCTGCTGCATATGTATTCTCTCTGCTCTAGATGCATAGAGATGGTGGAGTGCTGTGCTGGAGGAAGGAGGGCACAAGAGACATAACAGGCAGGCAGGAGAAAAGGTGAGAGGGAATAACAGAAAGCAGCAGGAGCTGCAGGGAGAGAGAGGAGGAGGAGCCGCCTCTTATGTACCTTTCTAGCACCCCCAGGAGCCTGGACTGATTAACACCAGCTTCTCAGGGAGCTTCCTGTTTCCTGCTGCTTCCCTGAACCCACTTGAGGAGAACAGGCAGTCAACTGAAGTAGTCGGAGCCAGTTAGGCCTTAAGACGCTGATATCTTCCCTCACTCAGGCCCTGCTACCAACCTGCTTATTTGTCCCCTTCGATTGAGTGTTGAGAGCCACTATAGCTGGCACAGAAGAGCAGTCATGAGTGAAAGAAGAAAATGCCCCTCTTTGGCAGCATTCAGAAAAAGCAAGCAAGCAAAGGAAGCGTTTCTATCTAAGCAGGAAGGAGCTCTCCTGAGATACATAGACACAAATGTTCACGGTGAGCCTTCTGGCCCCAGTGAGGAGATGCCTGATCTTCCAGTCAGAGTGCAGCAGGTGACCTGGCAGCTACTGCAGCATCCATATCATCATCTCAAATGGATGTAACCATGCACATTCCTGAAGAAAAGTGTAGATCAGAGAAGAAAACAGATGCTGCTGAGTTTAGTTCCTTAAGTCTAGATGATCCAGGACTGTGGACCCACTTAAGCAGTAGCCTGAGGGACTTCCTTGTACTGCATGGGCCACAGCAAGTGAAAAACTTCATATTCCCCAAAGACAATGAAAATAGAAGTTTCCATCCAACATATTACCGGTGTGAAATCCCCAATGGTGACAAAGTGGAGAGGCCATGGCTTATATACTCAAAAACCCAGAATGCTGCATACTGTTTGTTACAAAACAAACAAACAAACAAAAACAAACCACTCTTCCAGTCTGATGTTCCAGCCACATTGGGTTCTACAGGAACAAAGGACTGGAAAAATCTGGCTAGAAATCTGGCATGCCATGAGAAGGCAGCAAATCACCAGAGAGCATTCCATAGGTGGAAAGAGCTTGAGATGAGACTAAGGTTAAAGGCCACCATAGATGATCAGCTTTAAGAGAAGATTGCATCAGAGTCTCTTTATGGGCAAAATGTTCTGAAAAGGCTCATTGCCATTGTGGGAATGCTTGCTACCCAAAACCTAGCACTGCGTGGCACTTCAGATCAGCTATATGTACCAAACAATGGAAACTTCCTTAAAATTGTGGAACTGATGGCTGAGTCTGATGCTGTGCTCCAGGAACATCTAAGAAGAGTCACTACCCAAGAAATGTACACACACCACTACCTTGGAAAAAAACCAATTCAAAATGAGATCACACAGTTACTGGCAACAGAAGTCCAACAGAAGATTGTGGCAGATCAGAAGTCAGCAAGATATTACTCTGTTATTCTTGACTGCACACCCGATATCAGCCATATGGAACAAGTGACTTTAATGGTGCGTTTTGCAACAGAACTTAGTGAAAATGTCCCTGCAATGGTGACTGTCAGAGAGCATTTTCTAGAATTTATTGACATTGATGATACTACAGGAGCTGGTATGACAAATGTGCTTCTTAAAAAGCTGGAAGATATGGGAATTGCGATAGCTGACACGAGGGGTCAGGGCTATGATAATGGTGCCAACATGAGAGGAAAGAACAGAGGAGTGCAGACATGGATCCGAGAGTTAAACCCTCGAGCTTTTTTTGGTCCCATGCAGTTCATTCATTGAGCTTGGTGGTCAGTGATGCAGCATCAGCTTCTAGTAAGGCTGCTGAATTTTTTTAATGTAATTCCAAGCATCTATGTATTTTTCTCTGTGTCAACTCATCAATGTCAAATTTTGAAGCAACATCTGGGAACATGCTCTGACACCGAAACCACTGAGTGCCACATGATGAGAAAGTCGAGTGGAGGTGATAAAGCCTATCAGACTCCAAATTGGGAAGATAGATGATGCTATAGTTAGCATTATCCTCCATAATGGCTTGGCAGGAACTGTTCGTGGGAGAACAGTGGCAGAGGGAAATGGAATCACCAGAAACATACATAACTTCAAATTTCTGTGTGGCTTAGTGTTGTGGCATGACGTACTGTTTGAAATAAATGTTGTAAGCAAGAGACTCCAAGGTGTTGACCTTGATATATCTGGAGCAATGGAACAACTGGACAAAGCAAAGTCATGCCTACAGTCTTACCGGTCAGATGAGGGATTTCAAAACGTTCTGAAGAGTGCACAGAAGTTGGCAGAGGAACTTCACACTGAAGCTATTTTCCCATCCATTCAAGAATACAAGAAGTCACCGAAGAAGATGACATTTTGATTACGAGGCACGGGATAATCCCATAAGAGACCCCAAACACGAATTCAAAGTTGAATTCTTTAACCAGGTGCTAGATTGTGCAATACAGTCAGTTGAAGAACGTTTCACGCAGCTCAAGGAACACAACAGTATATTTGGGATGTTGTATGATATTCCAAAACTCTTCACTATACCTGAAGACGACCTACACCAGCAATGCAGGGCACTAGAGACAGTGTTGACACATGATGACATGCGCGATATTGATGCGAATGATTTAGGTGATGAACGGAAAGCCCTTTCAAGATACATTTCAGCAGGATCAACTCCAAAGGCTCTTCTGAAATATATGTGCACAAATAAGATGACCACCCTCTTTCCAAATGCTTTTGTTGCTCTGCGCATACTTCTAACACTTCCTGTAACAGTTGCCAGTGGAGAACACAGCTTCTCCAAGCTGAAGTTAATAAAAAAACATATCTACTCTCCACAACGACACAGGAGAGGCTGGTCGGCCTTGCAACCATCTCAATAGAGCATGAGCTGGCCCAGACTGTGGACTTCAGCAGGAAGCAGTTCAAGTCTTTGCAACCAAGAAGGCATGGAAAGCACCACTTTGATTTTTCAAACAGATAAAAATGCCAGCATTTACTATGCAGACAAGAAAAATTAACTTTCAAATGCCTGATCAGCAAATGTAAGTGTTACTTAACATTTTTGAACAAGGCATTTTAAGTTGTTAGTTCTCCTTTATTGGGGTAGGTAGAAGAGCAGTACAGTAACTCCTCACTTAATGTTGTAGTTCTGTTCCTGAAAAATGTGACTTTAAGTGAAACGATGTTAAGAAAATCCAATTTCCACATAAGAATTAGTGTAAATGGGGGGGTTAGGTTCCAGGGAATTTTTTTTTTTTTTTAAACCACACACACAAAGTTTTAAACAAACAATTTAATACTGGTACACAGTGATGATGATTGTGAAGCTTGGTTGAGGTGGAGGAGTCAGAGGGTGGGATATTTCCCAGGGAATGCCTTACTGCTAAATGATGAACTAGCAATTGGCTGAGCCAGGGCCGGCTCCAGGCATCAGCATACCACGCATGTGCTTGGGGCGGCACAATTACAGTGGTGGCATTTTTGCTTTGGCAATTGCACACTTCGAGCTTTTTTTTGGGGGGGGGGCGCTTGGGGCAGCAAAAAACAGAGCCATACCTGGGCTGAGCCCTCAAGGGTTAACTCTCACACTCTACAAGGCAGCAGGAAAGGCAGACAAGGACAGAGACACTGTGTGTGTGTGTGTGTGTGTGTGTGTGTGTGTGTGTGTGTGAGTGAGTGAGTGAGTGAGAGAGATGCGCATTTCCCCTTTAAGTATGAAGAGTGGGGTCAGAAGTACACTGTCTTGTTAATTAGATCAGCAAGCTGAGACCGGACCGCAGCTGCCTGGAAGCTCCCTCTGTTGTGTGTGTCCCCTGCTCTGTCGAAGATGGGGTAAGCAGGGTGCAGGAGCAGGAAAGGAGGGGGACACCCTGACATTAGCCCCCCCCTTCTTCCCCCCCCCCCCCCCCCAAGCAATCAGGAGTCTCGGGGAGCAGCTCCAAGGCACAGGGCAGGAGCAGCACATAGTGGGGTGATGGAGAGCTGAACTGCTGGCAATTAATAGCCTGCTGTGCAGCTGCTGCACAGGGAACTTAGGGGAGCTGATAGGGGGCTGCTGGTCCACCCTGATTCCAACCACCCACCAGCTAGCTCCAACAGGCTGCTCTTCCTGCAAGCAGTGGACAAAGCAGGCAGTTGCCAAACGACATTAGAAGGGAGCATTGCACAACTTTAAACGAGCATGTTCCCTAATTGATCAGCAACATAACAACGAAACAGTGTTAACCAGGACGACTTTAAGTGAGGAGTTACTGTACCATGAGAGGAGTAGAACAGGAAGAAGGCAGAATTGAGACCTTTCAAAGTTTTGGCCCAAGTGAGGGGCCATGGGGGCGTCATTTGAGCTCCCCGCCTCAGGTGCCAAAATGTTGTGGGCCGGCCCTGCCTTAATTTTATGTGTTTCAGTGTTAAGGGTGGGTGAAAATGACCAAAAAAAGCCATCATGTAATTTATGGACAGCCCCATAACTGAGCAGGTCAACCCTTAACCTCCTTTGATAATTAAATAGATTGAGCTCCTTAAGCTGATCACTATAAGGCAGGTTTTCCAATCTTTTAATCATTCTTGTGGCTCTTCTCTGAACCCAGACTTTGTAGCGCCCTTCCAAACTGTGGCAACTCTCTACCCCTTTGTTCATGGTGCAGTCTGGGAAAACTTGACTGCTCAGTCAAGACCTGCTCAGTAAGCCATAGCAGGGAAAGGCACGTGGGTTACACTTGGAGTGGGGGAGAGAGCTGCAGCTATGGCTTACTGAGCAGGTCTTGACTGAGCAGTCAAGTTTTCCCAGACTGCACCATGAACAAAGGGGTAGAGAGTTGNTATGAAATTTGGGGTCCATGAAAGCTTATGCTCTAATAAATTTGTTAGTCTCTAAGGTGCCACAAGTACTCCTGTTCTTTTTGCGGATACAGACTAACACGGCTGCTACTCTGAAACCAGATTTCATGGCGCCCTATGCAGCTGCATATGCCTAAAGACAGCCCTGCTTAAACTCAATGGGTATGTTTATACTTACCCGTAAGCCCAGGGTTAGTTATCAAATTAGCAGATCCTGGGTTTATTAACCTAGGGCTTGAGCATCTACATTCATTTGTAACCCCAGGTTAGGAATTTCTACTGCATTATGCATCCAGTCACCCATATCCCAGACTCTGTAGCAACTCTCTACCCCTTTGTTCATGGTGCAGTCTGGGAAAACTTGACTGCTCAGTCAAGACCTGCTCAGTAAGCCATAGCAGGGAAAGGCACGTGGGTTACACTTGGAGTGGGGGAGAGAGCTGCAGCTATGGCTTACTGAGCAGGTCTTGACTGAGCAGTCAAGTTTTCCCAGACTGCACCATGAACAAAGGGGTAGAGAGTTGCTACAGAGTCTGGGATATGGGTGACTGGATGCATAATGCAGTAGAAATTCCTAACCTGGGGTTACAAATGAATGTAGATGCTCAAGCCCTAGGTTAATAAACCCAGGATCTGCTAATTTGATAACTAACCCTGGGCTTACGGGTAAGTATAAACATACCCATTGAGTTTAAGCAGGGCTGTCTTTAGGCATATGCAGCTGCATAGGGCGCCATGAAATCTGGTTTCAGAGTAGCAGCCGTGTTAGTCTGTATCCGCAAAAAGAACAGGAGTACTTGTGGCACCTTAGAGACTAACAAATTTATTAGAGCATAAGCTTTCATGGACCCCAAATTTCATATGTGGCAGCACCAGCCTCAGCAACCTCGGCTGGCCCGCCCTGCAAGTGGGCCATCCCTGGGGGAAAGGGTGTGGGCCCACAGACAACTCCCTCCGCCCTGCCTCTTACCCTCCCCCCCCCAGCTCTGCCCCCAGCCTGCCCCTATTCCATCTCTTCTCCCAGTGACCCCACACTCACCGACAGCAGCGGAGCAACCCGCCCCAGCCCCACTCTACTCTGCCAGCTCCCAGCTGCAGTGCTCTGCTTCCCACCACCAGCGAGCATGGGGAAAGGATCGCCCCCTGCACTCACCGGTGGCAGGAAGCGGAGAGATGCGGCCCCAGCCCGATCTGCTTCCCTGCCCCGGCCCCAGCCCCAGCCATGTCACTCGGGTTGGGGAAAGGACCGCCCCTAGCTCTCACAGGTGGTGGGAAGCGGAGCACCGCGGCTGGGAGCTGGGGGAGTAGAGTGGGCTGGGGCTGGGCTGCTATGCTTCCTGCCACTGCTGGTGAGGGCTGGGACGAGGGAAGTGGAGCAGGCTGCTCCTGGCCCCCTGCTAATCCCCTTGGCCACTCTGGGCCTGTGGGGCCCCCAAAAGTGGCCCCCCACAGCTCCTGCCTTCCAGACCTGGGGTGGGGGGAGAAGGCCTGGGGGCATCCAAATGGCTAGGGACGGCCCTGAGTTTAAGGCCAGAAGTATCACAACCCGTGGCTCTCTCATGGTCCTGTAACCATCTTCAGATATTTGCCAACAAGTGTCTTATCTGAAGCCAGTGTGTCCTTCCTCCCTGCTTTTCCTTACAGAGTGCTATCAAGCTACACAAATACAGTAAGCTTCTCAATAACCAGGTTAATAGTCAGTACATATTACAGAGCAACCCCAGCTTCCTTACATGATATTCCTGTTTATACATCTCCAACTCGCATTAACTCCTTTAGCCACAGCATTGCGCTGGAAGTTCATGTTAGAATCTATCCACCCCCCAGGGGGTGTGGCTGTCCCGTTTTGCTTTTAGAAAACATTTGTATTTGGACGTTTACACTCCACACACTCACTACCCTAATGAAGGGACATTGTGTATGTCCAGTGCTCCTGGGTATACGACCACTATGTCTGATCACTGTGTTAGAAGAAGTAGGTGGAAAGTGATTATGTAACTTCTTTGGGCTGAATGGTTCTTCTGTGCATGCTCTCAGCACAGTGGGAGGCAGTTAATTGTGTGCCACTCTGGACTGCTATTGTATCCATAACAGATCATTTTCCTCATTAACCAAGTGAGCAGTTGCAGTGCTTAGGATTATATGTTCGTATATCTTTCTTTTCAGTCCAAGCATCATGGATATAGGTCAAGTTGGCACAGCGCAGCAAACTCAAATGGTTCCAAGCTCTTCAAGAGTTTGCCCCCCCAAACTCCATTCCTTATTCTTATGCTCCTTGAATTGTCATTAAAAAAAAAAAGCAGAATGACAAATGCTAGCTGGAGTCATGGGGGCAGAAGCCAGGAAATCAGGTAATAAAAAGGAAAAGGGGGAAAAAAGTCTTCAAAGGCTGGATTTTGAAAAGAGCACGGCAGCCAAAAGCTCTCAGCAGTCTCATTGGGAGAAGGTGGGTGCCAGCCACTTTTGGGAGGGAAAAATCCCTCATTCCTTTGAAAACTTTTTTCCCTTTTTCATCTTCCCTTTTATTAGAAAGTTGATAAAACACCCACAGAAGTTTCTTCCTAACTTCGCATTAGTTAGAGGTTGGTGATGTCCCCAAACATGAGGGTTCATATTCCTTCTAAAACACTTCTTTTCAGGATTACTCTCTGTAGTAAATTGGGGAGGGTTTGGAGCTGGTTGCTTTTAAAATGGGCCCCAACAATGAGGCTTCCATCGGGAGATCATTACCCTATCGAATTTACGTTCAGGGGCCAGTCCTCATCAGGTATAAATTGGCACAGATCCATTGAAGTCAATGAACTGCAACAATTTACACCAGTCGAGAATTTCACCCTCTGTTTATGTTTTCCCTTTTCTTAAGGTCATCCAGTTCCTCCCATTCTGGGTCCCGCTAGCAGAATTCCCTCTTCCTCCCGAGTGTTTAACCCCTTTGAATACTTGAAGAAAGAAATGAGTCATCATTTAGCCATGTTATGAATATTTACTCCTATTAATATTTCTCTCCTCAATCAGTTCCTCCATCTCTATTCATTTTTGCTGCTCTTCTGTGATCATTCTGGTATTGAGCTTCCTGGAACCACTAGTTTTGGCTGCTTATCTGAAGCAGCCAGAACACCCAAGCCTTTTGAGGTTGCCCCAGTGCTAGTGCAGGATTAAAGTCAGAGAAACCCTAAGATTAGCAGCACTTTATGAACCTCAGCCAACCTTCAGACTTTTTCCCCCCCACCCTCTAAATATAAAACCCGAATACTTCCTGTGTGGCTGATTGACACATGCCAAGGGGACACTGCTGCTTTATATCCAGCCCTGATGCTGCATGCACTGGAGTCTCAGGAGTTCAATAAGCTATATTCAGCAGTAGCAGAAATAGACAAAGGTGCAATACTGAGAGAATGTCGTGATATTTCATTTCTAGTGCAGAACACATTGAACAGGCTCAGTATTATTGCCTGAATGTTCATTTATGCACGGCTTTGGGAAATTAGCTTCAGGAGCATGCACAGGGTCGGGTTGAATACTGTTTTTACTAGCAGTCTTCTCCTTTCTCCCAGAGCTCTTGAAAGTCTACCCTCCAGTAGCATGGGGAATGGTGTTTGGTTACAAGTGTATGGTGGCTTTAAAGGGACAAACTATTACAATTTAAGGCCCAATCCAATTCCAGTGAAATCAATGGGAGCCTATTGACTTCCAGGGGCATTGGATCATGGCCAGAAGGCTCATAGGTTGCTATAAGCAGCCACAGTAGTCAGGGTCGTCATTCTCACTGGACATTTCCCCACTCTCTATGGTTAATACTTTAAGGCCCCCATCCACACTGCAACTTTTAGCTGCAATTTTTTAGCTATAGGCCAACTGAGGGACACAGGTAGCTCTGTGGTTTCCACCTTGGAAAACTAGCAGAACTGTTAACTGTGTCCAACTCTTATATCCCACAATTCTTTCTGGATAGATGGGAGTGAGACTATCCACTGATATGTTATTAGCTATCAACCAGCCATACCCTGGAACTACTAGACTCAGTTCTGTGAGGCAGGAATTTGTATCCATGTTATTTGCATAATCCCTCCAGACCATGATAGATCAAGGGAATTCAGCTCTTTACATTGTTCTCATTCCACCACAGAGGAACTTTAGAGGGATGCACTTCTACATCTTGGAGCTTCAGACATATTGACCAATTGCTTACACAAACGGTGTCAGTTAGGAAATATTACCACAGCCTTGGAGTACAAGGGAGAGAAGGGGAGGGGATCCCACAGGTGTCTCCCCCCACCGAGTTTTAGAGACTGAGCAGGATGGCTACACTGCTATTTTTAGCCCTACAATGACCAAAAAAACCCAAACTTGTCATAAGAAACCAAGATTTGTTTTAGTTTTTCCACCCAAAAATCTCAAAAGCCCCTCTTCACCCACATAAAAAAGTGTGATAAACCCCACCTGTCAGTCAAAAATTGCCATCCAGGTCTAGTCACAGGTACAGTAACTCTGCAACTGTGGGTACGTCTACACTGCAAAGAAAAACCTGTCTCTGGAACTCAACAAGTGTGGAGGGTTTCAGAGCTCGGGCTGGAGCCCAAGTGGGAACGTCTACACAGCCATTTTTAATCCTACAGCCCAGGCCCCAATCAGTTGGCCTGAGACTTGACACCATGGGTTTTTCTTTGCAGTGTAGACATACCCTATATGGCCTGCATGACCATCTAGGACTGTGAGCTTTTCAAACTAAGCAGACCAAGGATATGGATGGAAATAGAGTAATCTATTTAGTGAAATGCAGCCATGCCTGGAGTGGCAGATATCAACTATTGCTATTGTGTACAATATCCAGGCACTATTTTCAAAATGGGTAGGAATAATAATATTCAATTAAACTGTAAAAGGAAGAGTTGATGTAGGCAGAATGGAATTACTTATGTCAGAATTTGGATGGGACATATCCTTACGCATCCTAGTTCTTGCTACTAATGCAATGGAAATTTTAGGTGGAATTTAGGTTCCTGTTGGGTGCCTGACTCCCTTAGACTCCTTTGAAAATCCCAGCCTTAGGACCATAAGCAGGCAGGATTTCAGATATTTTAATCTGAAGAACAGTACCTGCAAGAACAGTGCCCCCTAGCACCATGGCCAGGCACTGATTCAGCACCCACTAGGAGGGAAGAGCTCCACCTAACACCAACTCCTGCAGCACCTGAGTTTTCCTTGAACACCTCCAACCTAAGGACTGCCCTGGCCAGCACTGCTTAGCTTGAGAGATCCCAGTCCAAGGCAATATGGCTGCAGTTCAAGGTGCTCTGTGGGATATGCGGTTTACCTGGCTCTAGTGAAGACAGGAGAGCTGCTACATCACAGGGGGACAATGAGGAATCACCTGCTAATATCTGTACAGTGCTTTGAATGTGTGCAACTAAATGCTAGCTATTAGTTAGATCTCCCCCCCCACACACACACACACCCATTTCCTCCCCTTGTGCGTTACCAGCTCATTTCCCCCTTACTTAGAGCATACTCCAGCTCTTAGCTGGCATTATTCCAGCTGCCTTGACATAACAGGTTCTCTCATTCCCAATCATGTATTTCCTGGCACTGTCCCATTGGAAACCTCCAGTTCTCGGGGTAGTTGATAACATCTGGTGACCTTTTCTTGATTATTTCCCTACAGCACTCTTCAGTCTGATATTTTCTAAAATTGGGCTTTGCCTTCCTGGAAAGCACGACACTCAGGGTGAGTGACTCATGAGCTTTGGCATGCAGTTCCAGCAGCCTGGGACATGAAGGCAGCACCCTCCCCCTCATGCAGCAGATGTAACAGTAGGAAGTATTATTTTGCAAGGCTGTGCTCAGATATTTCCTAGAAAAGCAACACAATGCCACATGTGTGTTCCCATGTGAAGTCAGTACAAGGAAATCCATATACACTATATGTGGTCTAGAAATGGTAGGTGTTTTTAAGACCCAAGTTTGCATAAGACTCTTGCCTGTGGTATGCAATAAACATTCCACATCTTTAAGGGAAACTCCTACATGGCCTGGGTAAAGGAGGGTTTTTTAAAAACCAGGTCCCAAAATAAGTGTAGAGGCACCAGAAAGACAACAAATTTTACATCTGCATGTGGGGACATCTGATGTCACCTGGTTATTCTGATGGATGACAATGGAAACGTGGTGCAAGACTAACCCCCAATAACATAAAGGGCTTGGCAACAATCTGTATGCTGAAGAGAGGAAGGAGAATCTTGTGGTTAAGGCAATGGCCTCCACTCTGGAGATCAGGGTTCAGTCTGAGAGTGACACACCTTGGGCAAGTCGGTAGGGCTGGCTTTCTGCAGGAGCTCAGAGGCGCACTTTCAAAGAGAACTCTGCTCTTGGTGAGACAACAAAAAGAAGTTGCCAGATTTCCAGACAGCTCAGCCCAGGTGATGCTGAGCTGTTTTTAAAGCCTGAGTATGCACACCAACAACAGCTGATTGGGTGGGCTGCGCTTGTTGGAAAGCCTTGCCCTAAAGGTGCATGCTGGGAGCTTGCATCTCACCTCACACTTCTACAGAGGAGGAGCAGAGGCACAGGGAAGGAGGAGAATGGTACTTTCCATCTTCTACTTTTATCTTCCTTGTTTATTCAGGGGCAGGCTCTGTCATTCACTATGTTGATACAGCACCTAGCAGACTAGGATTCTGAGCTTGTGTGGGGCCTCTAGAGGTATGTCTTCACAACAACCCCCAGCAGCAAGTCCCAGAACCTGGGTCTGCTGCCACGGGCAGTTTTTTTGCTGTGTAGCTGTACCCTAGGTGTAATTACAATACAAATAAATACCCCATAAGCATCTATACTGCCTCATGTCTGAGGTCTCCCCTTATCTAGTGTATCTGACTCTACTGCTTAAGTAAGGCAACAGTAGTTTACCTTTAAGAAGTTAATTGTAGTGTAATTAAACTCCTGAAGAGGATGTACACAACAAAAGCACCATGTGATACAGCATCCAGCTGTATGAGGGAGGAGTCATGTTGAGAAACAATTTAAGGGGAGGAAAAAGCAATGAGATCAATTATATTGATTCCTGTCTGGTCTTGATGGAAAGAGTTAGAAAGCTAGATGTTGACTTGAAACTGGTTACTAGAATAAGGCAGATGAAACATGATCTTTGGAGAAAACATTACTGTTTGTAGGTTTCCAGTACTAGGTTTCTTAGGTAACTGGAATTCTGCCAAACCATCTGGCTCTCCTGCAGTTCATTCTAACTGAAAGAAGACTGTACAACGTCTGTAAGAAAATGCTGCTATCAGAATGTGCAGGAAGTGTAAGAAACTTGTTGTGAGATGTGCCACTCAAGAGGTTTTAGAAAGATTTGGGAGTACAAGATGGGGAAGAGAACCCCCCCCCAAAAAACACACCCACAAAACATCTCTTTAGCTTAAAAAAAAAAAAAAAAAAGATCCCAGGAGAAATATCCTTAAGTGTGAAGGAAATATCAACACAGACCCAGATTCACGAATATCTTTAGGTACCTAAATGCCAATTTATTTCAATTGCTGTAGGTCTACTGGTCCAATCATCTCAGGGAAACTAACAATATTTTAATACTTCTTGAAATTAAAAAACTTTAGATTGAGATGGGGGCAGAATAGAAGAATATCAAAGTTCTAGTCCCTGCCAGTCTGCTTCAACCCTGTTTGGAGGACATCCTCTTGAGAGGATAGTTCAGGGATTCTCAAGCTTCATTGCACAATGACCACATTTGGACAATAAAAATTACTATGCAACCCCAGGATGGGGGACTGAAGCCTGAGCCAGCCCATGTCCCCGGTGGGGTGGGGGTGCAAAGCCAAAGCCTATGGGCTTCAGCCCCAGGCGGGGGGCCTGTAACCTGAGTCCTGAAGCCCAGGGCTGAAGCCCTCAGGCTTTGGTCCTGGGCCCCAGCAAGTCTAAGCCAGCCCTAGTGACCCCATTAAAATGGGGTCCTGACCCAGAGTTTGAGAACTGCTGGGATAGTTTATTCTTCTGCTTCTCTGCTGAAACTGACGAAGGCCAATTAATACCAAATATGATGGCAGTTTCTTGGATATAGACACTTGTCTATAATGGGACTTGCCCTAATATCACATTGCAACTGTTTCTGTGCACTACTAAATGGGGTTGGATATGAATTGGCAATATATGGGTTAAAAGCTGCATAGCCCATTGTTACTCTGCAAGGACCCCCCTCCCCTCTGTCTAATCCGTTTATCTTGCATTTAGTCCAAGAAGCTGAAGTAAACTGAAAAGGCACAAGGATTATTAGAGCGGGTACGAGGCATGTAATTATATCTGTTCTTGGCATCTCTCCATTCCAACTGGGGTCAGAACTTACAGTGAGAGTCTGACATGGCAAGCCTAGGTAGTACTCGCAACTGCAGCATGGTTGGTGGTGAAAAGGGATCATTAGGCTCCACAGGGGGATTCCTCTAATCAGCACACAAGAGGCAGGTGGGAACAGTTCAGAAAATTCTTTATACTCAGGTGCCAAATGGGTTTTTCCACAGATCAGATCAGCCAAGTATTTGGTCATGATTGTTTGCACCAGTATAGTATCTCTAAAGGTGCTGCTGCTCTTCAGTAGTCGAGCACTGGTATGAGACAAGGGATGGTGATGTTTTCTTGACATCCCCCATTCTATGGGTTCAGAACTTGTGCCTTTTCATTCCAGGTCCCTCCTAAACAGTGTCTATGTGACAGCATCTTTGTAGCCAACCACCCTGCCTTACTGAATTCACTTGTAGTGCCCCTGGAAGTAAATGACAGGCCATCGAGACATGGCCAGGACACAGGAGTGGCGCCAAGGTTTTTGGCGCCCTAGGCAGCAGCACTCCTCTGAGCATTTGGCAGCGGGGGTCCTTCCACTCCGTGTCTTTGGGGCACTTCGGTGGCAGGTCCCAGAGCGAGCGAAGGACCCACCGCTGAATTTCCACCAAAAACCCAGAGCGGAAGGACCCCCTGCTGCTGATTTTCCGCCTAGAACAGCAAAATGCTGCCCCCCAAATCCTGCTGCCCTAGGTGACCAGCTAGGGTCGCCTAGCGGAAGTGCCGGCCCTGCCAGGACATCCAAGTGTCACTGACTGGTGCCATGCCAGTACTTAAACAGGACAAACAGACTGGAGGGAAGACTGAACTTGCCTTTCAGATAAGTCAACAAAAGGCCTTTTTGCCTTTCTCTGGAGCTGGGCAGGTGGCGTTAGAAGTCCCTGGCAGTTTATGAACAGAGAAGGATGTAAACCCAGTTTTCTGGCTCTACAGGTTTGAGAGAAAAATGTCCAAGGCCGTATAGGCTGAAACGCCCTCCTGAGCAGAGGCACTGCACAATGTCTTTCTGCTGCTAAAACTCTGGCTTAAGGGCTTAAGTGCTCTATAGGCCCTGCATGGACTCTTTCCACTGGGGAAAGGTTTCAAATATATGGTGAAATATCTATGGGTGTATGGCCCAGGAGACAGGTATGACAAACTGGGACTGTTCTTAATGTGGCCTTTGAATGCTGAGCGGGGAGCGTTGGCTGGGAAGGCAGGGGAGTGTGGCTAGGATGGTCTGCATGGGGGAATGGGAGACTGGCTGAGGGAGAATACCTGAGCATGTAACATGAGAACCCAGGAAGGGGTTAGAGGCCAGGTGACACCTTTGCCCAGGAAACTGAACAAAGGGTGGGGGGAGAGTTTCAGAGTGGGCTGGTGGAATGGCTGGGAGGCAGATGGGGCTCTGACCTCCCAAGGGAGCTGTGGTCCTGTGGGACCCCAAGATGTACCTAACTGGGGGGGATCCTGTTGTCTGTGCCTGCAAGACCTGTCTTGGACTGTGTCCCTGTTGTCTAAATAAACCTTCTGCTTTACTGGCTGGCTGAGAGTCATGGTGAATCGCAGGAAGCCAGGGGTGCAGGGCCTTGTGTTCCCCCCTGCCCCACACACACACAGTGACAACAGGGCATTGGACTGGGAATCAGGAGACCTGGGTTCTAATTCCCAGGGCCGGCTCCAGGCACCAGCTTCTCAAGCAGGTGCTTGGGGCGGCTGTTCCAGACAGGGGCGGCAGTTCCAGGTATTCAGCGGCAATTTGGTGGATGGTCCCTCACTCCGCCTGGGAGTGAGGGACCATCTGCAGAATTGCTGCCGCAGATCGCGATCGCAGCTTTTTTTGGGGGGGGGGGGGGTTGGCTGCTTGGGGCGGCCAAAATCCTGGAGCTGGCCCTGCTAATTCCTAGTCCTTGGGCAAGGCACTCCTTTCTGTGCCTCCAGTTCTCTTGACCCTTATATGTTTAGAAAGTACGTTCTTTGGAGCAGGAACTGTCTTCTGCTGTGCATTTGTACAGCACCCAACACAATCAGGTGCTGATCTTGGTTGGGGTCCCTCCGTGGGGCCGGATTAAGGCAGGGGCTTTAGGGGCTCAAGGGGGGCCCCCACAAAAAAAAATATTCACAGGTAGTGATCTCTGGGCCGCTAAAAAGGGGCACTCAGGCAGGCTACCTGCATGCTGTGGTCCCACACTGCTCCCAGAAGTGGCCAGCTACTGGCAAGTCTCTGCGTCCCCTTGCGGGGGAGAGGGGGGTGGGTCTGCATGCTGCCCCTAACCCCCAGCACCGTCCCCACAGCTTCTATTGGCCAGGAATCGGCCAGCCACTACTGGGAGCAGTGTGGGGCTATGGCAGGCAGCCTGCACCTCGCACCCCCTCCTCAATCCCAAACCCCTGCCCCAGGTCAGAACCCCCTCCTACACCCAAACCCCACACCCACTCCTGAACCAGGTCAGAATCCCCTCCTACACCAAACTCCCTCCCAGGAAAAAGACTTGTATACAAAAGTCTAATAGCCCTGGGATCACAGGAGAGTTAATCTGGCCCTGTCCCTCGGCATTACCTTGTTACTACGAAACACTTCCTGAATACGATGGCTGCTGTGTTACAAGTCTAAGTCATAACACTGTGAGACAGCAGCTTTCGTGCTGGAGCTAAACCACTATTGCATTCCACATTAATGGAACAGGTGGTTCTCTGAGCTTTCAGTTCCATTCACCTTGGGAAACTCTTTAGTAAACAGTGGACACCTAGTTTTATGTTGTAATGTTGACTGACTGGGTTATGCAAACATCCCTGCCCTTATCCTCACCTAATGCTCCTTTTGCTTTTCTTCCTTCCCACATGAGACAAGGAATCATCTTTTGAAGTTTAATTGTTTCAGGCAGCAAAGCACACACCCCAGCAGGCCAACAGTCACTGGCACTGTGCGTGACAAGGAACTGCAAACCGCTGCAGTCAGAGCAAAGGCAAGATTAGTAGAGCATTTCCAAAGATAAGCATGCTAATCTTTGATAATTGGCCTCATTGTGGTGATCAGACCAGGCCTGTCACAGGTGGCACCATATGTGCACCATCTAGATAACAGTGTGATAGAATTACATATCAGCCCTCTATTGGGGTGGATTCTCACATCATGGCCTCTCACCTGGTTCTGATTTCAGCTAAAACTAACTCAAGCCATTAGGTCTTGGATCTATGGTTGCTGAAAGTGTCGGACAGAAAATAAAAACGCAAGTCAGAGGAGGTAAACACCAGTGACCTGGCTAGGAGCCACATCTCTTTGGAAGACTCCAGAATAGTGCTTGGATGGGACCGATGAACACAAATAGTGCAACCATGTGCATCGCCTCCTAAAATTACATTCCTAACAACCATCCCATAATTACTTTGGAGTATGCAATGTGGTTTTCTTTGGAAATGGTAGTTATGGGTGTCATTATACTGCCTTTCTGCTCTTCTATTCTTAGTTTCCTGGAAATACCGCCTTCCATAGAAGAAACATCCAAAAAGGGGTTTTATTCTTTGAGTGAGGTGTTGACAGAATAAAATGATCAATAAGATTGTATTGCTTCTGCATCAGATATGCCATGTAATAGATTCAACACATAGGGCCAGATCCCCAGCTGATGTGACTCAGGGTAGCGCCAGTTATCTACTCCAGCAGAGAATGTCTTTGAGTTTACACTATCCAGGGATCCAGCCCCTAGAATTCATGAGACAATGGCCAAGATTTTCCAAAAGTGACTAGTGACTTTTATAGTTTCCATTTTTTGGATGTCCAACTTGACACCTTGAAGGGACCTCATTTCAGAGAAAGGGCACCTAACACTCTTGAAAGAGAACTAGTCCCTTTGGGACTGCTCATGCAACTGAAGCATTTCCAGGCTGTCTCTAAACAATTAGAGGTCAAAGTAAGTCCCTTCAACGAAGGAGCATGGAACAAAAGTTAACCCCTCTCCCCAGATCTGTAGTGTAAAGTGCCGTTTGGTATGTGCCCTACTGCTCAAATATGAAAATCAGACCCACCCAAGTATTTTAATCCATTGCCTTGTAGCTAGCCTCATTTAGAGGCTGCAGGCCTGATTCTCAGAGAATAACTTATTTTCAATCAAAACCAAACCTTTTTGCAGAATTCTAACAGTTTTGATTAAACTTATTAGGAAAGTTTCAGTTCCAGGATGGAATTTTGATCAAAACCAGAGAGAGGCATCCCAGTTTAGCCAATTGTCTGGTGGGTAGGGCACACATGGGAGATATGGAAGACCCACATTCAAATCCCTGCTCTGAATTAGAAAAACCTGAGCCGCCGTACAACCTAGGGAAGACCCTGATCAATGGGCTATTGGCTACTCTGGGGCATCGTGCCTTCTCCCTCTCAACAGGGAGAAAGAAAAAAAGAAAAAAAAAAAAAAAGAAGTCAAAAGGTCTCAGTTTCATCCTGTTGTAGAAAAAGACTTTTTGAAGTCTTTGTCCTGTGAAAACCATTTCCCACCAGCTCTAATGCCAAGCACCTACAACTCCAGTGGAAGTTAACAGGAATGGCAGGCGCTCAGCATCTCTGGAAATCAGGCCTCATATGCCCAAATACTCTTGGCAGGTTCTTTTAGTTCCAATGGTGGAGGTTCTTATGAGTTCTGTTCCCCAGGCCATACATGGGCTATAGCCAACCATTCCTAGTGATGGTGAAGGCATGTGGTCATGAGCTGTTTCATTTACAACTTTTTACTGTAAGGCAAGAGGTGAGCTGGTTTCTGTCTCCCACAGCGGACAGGAAGGTCAGAGGGATTTATATAAGCAAGCTAAGCTGGCACAGAGCCTCTCAAATGCAGTGATAGGAGATATAACCATCATGTAGGTCTACCGCACGCTCCAGAATGAAGATTTCCCCTGAACACACCACCTCTCAATGGTCCCTCATTTTCGATCCAAATTTACTTCTGTTTCCCACAAGCTTGCTATTATCCCCATTTTCTTGCTGTGAATTACAGGCATGAGAGATGTTAGGACAAGGGTGAGGTTTTAGCAGAAACAAAGTTTGCTACATGGATGATGGGTGGGCAAGCTTCCTAGAATCTGAGGATGCCAGGACCTCTGGTGCTATTTTAGGGGGGGATGCAGAGCTAACCCACACCCCTAAAGCCTTCTCTTCCAGTAATTCAACCCTACGTTACAGGAGGATTCATTTTAAACAAAATCCAGCCCTTTTCCTCTAGTTATCAGAAGCCCATGGTAGAGCCTCTGTATTAGCTATGCATCCTCTCACCCAAGGCTTAGCCTGGTATCAGTATTTATCCCTCATTAGAATGATCCCTCTGCCAATTTCCCCACAGGGCTAGATTGAGTTTAGCCACAGCCCTGAGTAAGGAGCCATACTTAAGCAGCACCATCCCAGAGATACTTATCTGTCAACAGCCTACTTCAGCTGCAAGTTATGACACCCAACCCCCCCACCCAACTCTGCTCAGCTGCACTGACTAGAGATGGAACCAAAGCTCTCTTTTTTCTCTCCCCCCCCCATGTCTACTCTCCACCCACCCACCTCCCTCCTTTGCACCTGGACCCATGGTCTAGGTGGCCCCTGTAGGGATGCAAGAGGCAGTCCTTACACTGCCCCCACATCCTCTCCTGTGTGGGCATACAGCCCAAGGCCCCATCTAGCCCATATTCTTTATATGTTTTTCCACTGTCTGCTCTACTTCTCCCCCACCCCCCAATTGTTTCCATTGGGTTGTGAGATGGCAGGAGAGAGGGGGACAGTCTTCCCAAAACAGGATGGGAACCCAATAACAATCTAGTGCCAGTGAAGCTTTCTAACCCACTATGTTCAAGTAGATTTGAAGTTATGCAAAAGACGTGCCTGTCCTGCCTCAAGTCTGAAACAGAATATTAGAGCCTTATGCTTGAATGGAGACCCACTGACATCAATGGGACTTCGTACAGGCATAAGGATCAGCTCACATGGCCCACATTGAAGGACTGGGGCTGAAATCTGATCATCTCTCCATGAGCAGAGGCTTTCTGTATTATTTCTCGTCCCTCTCACTTGGAATCATCGCTCCTCACTGGATACTGCAGGCACCACGGGCTATACAGGATGCTCTTTCCATCTGAGTACTGGTAACTCAGTCATTACCCCCATGGCTTATATTTCCCAATCAAAACAGTCATATCAAGCAAATTTATATTCCCCTCTGGCTAACTGAGGCTGCAGAAGTCTGGACTGATGGAGACATGGCAACTGTTGCAAGCAGTAAAAGCCTAATGGGAAGAGAGAGTCTGGAAAAGTCAACACTTCACAAACCAATACTTTTCTATGTATAATTTTTTTTTTTTTTTTTTTTTAGTAGACAAGACAATGCAGGGTTAATGCACAGGCACCATGTGATAGAAAACCTCTACAGGGGGTATGCTCCCAAGCTTTGTATTCATGGAACTCCCAATTAGAGACAGCAAAAAGTACCAGAGAAAGTGAGATTTGGGCTGATCCAAAAAACCCACTTCAGTCAGTGTCAAGACTCCCATCAGCTACAGATCAGGCCCATGGTGCTTACTAGAGTCTATGAACATAGTTCACCAAAGCACATGCTCAAGTGACTTGCTGAATCAAGGCCTATCAGCACCTAGAACCTGACCCAACTCCCACTGACATTTACAGCAGTCTTTTCAGTGACTCTATTGGGCATCTTCCAAAATGCCAACTTCCACTGGATAAACTAGTTCAAATCTTTGTACAAACTTTGAATGAAACTGAACATTCGAGTTATAGTCAGTTACATTTTTGTACTCTATTTTTAATTCTAAAAAGACTATATAGACCACCAAAACTAATCCCACAGTTACAGAATCAGTTATATATGAAAAAGGTTTTTAAATCCTTCGAGTGTAGTTCATTTTTTTTGCAATTTGATATATTATTGTATTCTAGTAGCATCTTCAGGAGCCAATCAGGGTCCCATTGTGTTAAACACGGTGTGTACTAAGTGAGAGACAGTAGCTGCCTGGAAGAGTTTACAATCTAAAGAGACAAAACCAACAAAGGGTAGGAGAGAGGATGCATTAATATATTTCCTTTTTAATACAGACAGTCTTGCTCCCTCCCCCCCCAGCATTTTACAAATGGAGCTAGTCACAGCAGTTTGTCAACTCCATCACCATAGTGACATCTAGGTATGTTTTGGCTAAACTCCCCCTCCATACACTAATACTGAACACAAAATGCTGTCTCTCATAGTGTTTCCTGGAACAGACATGCCCCTCTGTTTTATAGTAGTGCATCGTTCCCCTCCACCCCCCATTCCTCAATAGGAAATGGAGTACTTTTCCAGTATCTGGTAATATTTTCTAGCTCAGGCCAGAAGAATTTGTATTGGTCCAGATGATACATACATGGGAGAAAGTAATCATTTTACAAAAAAGACAACTCAACTTCAGTCTCATTTTTTCTATACATTTCACTATGTGCTATATTGCAGAGCAGGTCAAAAATGGATAGGAAGGGAATTGAAATTTCCACAGTTGTTTCCAGGGCTCATGAGACACCCATTTTTCATTTTTGAAGGTTTGTTGTGAATTTTTTAATTGAAAATCTTCTTGAAATGCTCCTTTAAGAAAACCCAGGTTTAAGTTAGTGAATGTTCTTTTTGTAACTGGCTTGATAAGAGGCTGCAAAAAAAGTTATGCCAAAAAATAAGTTTTTTGGAGTGGTTTTCAAAAAGGTCATTTTTTGTACAGTACATGTCAAGCAGCTCTCCTGGACTGTGGCTTAGCTACAGTCCCTCTGTTTGTGGTGATGATGTTTGGCTGTGTGTATGTGTGTTTTGTGTGCCACCCCAGTCCTGTGAAGATGCTGGCACAGCAGACCTCGAGCGAACCGCCCAATGACCACAAGATCCGTTTAGGGACAAAGGCACCCAGCCAGGTTTATTGTCAATGAAGCACAGTACTAGTATTCCGCTGACTTTACTGGCCCACTAATACATGTATGCCCATAAAAAAGGGACCAGCTCAGTGAACGGCAGATAAAGATACTCCCTCCGAGACACATCTTTATACCCCAATAAAAACAACTTAGTACTGCCCCTCTGATAGTTAGTTACTGCCCTCTGATGTGGCTAGTTATTACCCATCACCTTGTACATGTTGGTTCCATCAAAACATTTTTATTACGTACTATTATCCTGACCTTATCTTTTAGGAGGGCTTAGTGTGTTCCTGTTATTTTGGGGGAATGTTTTTATACCATTTTTAATATTGGGATGTTTTGGTACCACTTGATATTGGGATGTGTTTGCGTGAGTACTTCATGACTAGCACTTCTTAAGAATGTGTATTTTTGCAATATTAGCCTTGTTCTTTCCAGATTTTGTGAGCAGGTCTTGCCTTATGCCAGGCCTTTGATACAAGGGTGTATGTGGCTTAATGAATGGGGGAGGCAACCTAGTGACAGATGTGGAAAAAGCTTAAGTACTCAATGCTTTTTTTGCCTCTGTCCTCACAGACAAGGTCAGCTCCCACACTGCTGTCCTGGGCAACACAGTATGGGGAGGAGGAGAGTAGCCCTCAGTGGTGAAAGAACAGGTTAAGGACTATTTAGAAAAGCTGGACATGCACAAGTCCATGGGTCCAGATCTAATGCATCCAAAGGTGATGAGGGAATTGGCTGATGTGATTGCAGAGCTATTGGTCATGATCTTTAAAAACTGGAGGCGATTGAGGGAGGTCCTGGTCGATTGGAAAAGTGTAAATATAGTGTCCATCTTTAAAAGAGGGAAGAGGGAGAACCTGGGGAACTACAGACTGGTCAGCCTCACCTCAGTCCCTGGGGGAAAAAAAATCATGGAGCAGGTCCTCAAGGAAACCATTTTGAAGCACTTGGAGGAGAGGAAGGTGATCAGGAACAGTCAAAATGGATTCACCAAGGGCAAGTCATGCCTGACCAACCTGATTGCCTTCTATGATGAGATAGCTGGCTCTGTGGATATGGGGAAAGTGGTGCACATGATAGATCTTGACTTTAGCAAAGCCTTTGATATGGTCTCCCAGAGTATTTTTGCCAGCAAGTTAAAAAAGTATGGATTGGATGAATGGTCTATAAGGTGGATAGAAAGCTGGCTAGATTGTCAGGCTCAATGGGTAGTGATCTGCATGGACTCAACATCTAGTTGGCAGCTGGTATCAAGTGGAGTGCCCCAGGGGTCGGTCCTGGGGCCAGTTTTGTTCAACATCTTTATTAATGATCTGGATGATGGGATATATTGCACCCTCAGCAAGTTCACAGATGACACTAGGCTGGGGGAAGAGGTAGATACACTGTAGGGTAGTGATTGGGGCTAGAGTGAGCTAGACAAATTGGAGGATTTGTCCAAAAGAAATCTGATGAAGTTCAACAAGGACAAGTGCAGAGTCCTGCCCTTAGGACGGAAGAATCCCATGCACCACTACAGGCTGGGGACCGACTAGCTAAGCAGCAGTTCTGCAGAAAAGGACCTGGGGATTACAGTGCATGAGAAGCTGGATACGAGTCAGCAGTGTGCCCTTGTTGCCAAGAACGCTAATGGCATATTGGACTGCATTAGTAGGACCATTGCCAGCAGATCGAGGGAAGTGATTATTCCCCTCTATTCGGCACTGGTGATGCCACATCCGGAGTATTGCATCCAGTTTTGGGTTCTCCACTACAGAAAAGATGTGGACAAATTGGAAAGAGTCCAACGAAGGGCAACGAAAATGATTAGGGGCTGGGGCACATGACCTACGAGAAGAGGCTGAGGGAACTGGGCATGTTTAGTCTGCAGAAGAGAAGAGTGAGGGGGGGATTTGATAGCAGCCTTCAACTACCTGAAGGGGGGTTCCAAAGAGGATGGAGCTCGGCTGATGACAGAACAAGGAGCAATGGTCTCAAGTTGCAGTGGGGGAGGTCTAGGTTGGATATTAGGAAACACTTTCACTAGGAGTATGGTTAAGCACTGGAATGGGTTACGTAGGGAGGTGGTGGAATTTCCAGCCTTAGAGGTTGTTTAAGGCCTGGCTTGACAAAGCCCTGGCTGGGATGATTTAGTTAGTGTTGGTCCTGCTTTGAGCAGGGGGTTGGACTAGATGACCTCCTGAGGTCTCTCCCAATCCTAATCTTCTATGATTCTATGTTTTAGGCTCTCTTCCTACTACAATGGGCAGCCACAGAAGCAGCCCAAGAGCAAGGGAGATGGTGCCTTAGACTTACAGTCTCCTCCTCTCTTCCCCCTAGCACTTGAAGGCATATGTTGGGATGGTAACTGTCACTGAGGTTGTACCATTCTGGGGTTGCTCAGTTAGATTGGCCAGCGTGCTAGGTGACTGTCCCCTTCCTGCGTGCTTGCTTAGAGTGGAGTTGCAGGAGCACAGCACTGAATTACCCCTGCACGACTAGGCCCAAGGGGCTGGGCAACCTGTGTATGGATATAAAACACCCTTCCATCCCTTACAGCCAACACTACATGGGCACAAAGACCAAGGACAGCCCAGCCTTATGTCTCGCCACTAATGTCTTGTTTTGAGGCAATTCCAAAGCTCTGCAGTGCATTTCCCCTGAGAAGTATTACATACCCTGCATCCTTCTGCGGGCTTGCTTAGGCGGAGAATTACTGAGCGGCAAGCTGGGGTATAAGTCTAAGGCATACTAATGTGTGTGCCCTAACTGGCTGGGTGGGCCATGCTACCACACACTAAATATGTATTATGGACCTTTAAGTGCAATGGTAGCAAGGTCCACATGACCATTTATTGTGCAGCAGGCTAGTGCATTACAGATCTATACCCCTGCTTGCCCCGCACTAACTCTCCAGCTAGACAAGCCCCAGGTGGATGTTAACAGTCTTACCCCATCAAAATGATACAGATTGCTAGCCAGATTGTTGTGAGTTAGTCTAGATTTGGACTGTGAGCAGGTGGCCTTCCATCTATTGAAATGAGTTTTACTTTATGGCATAAATGAGGAACTTGCCATCCACAAGCTAGAAGACAAACCTGCACAGAAGCCAAGAGAGTGGTGCCAGGGGTATCTATACATGTTTTTAAGGGACAGATCTGTGCCTGGGGTATCATATGGGAAAAATAAATTTAGCCAATATTTTAGCATTAGAGCCCAAATCCTTGATCCCCCAGTCAACCTCCTTGGCATGGCATCAGCCAATCACTATGTCCAGGAGAAAATGTCTACTGGATCAGGCCCTGAGATGGCAAACACATGAGGAAAAGAATCCTAGGACTAGAGGCAAAAAGTCAGATCAGCCTGTTTGTCTTACAGCCAGGTGGAAAGCGGTTTTCCCATTCTGAGAGAATTTAAGGTTTCAAAAGTTTTTGTCCTAATTCAGAACGGGAAAAGTCAATGTCTCAAATATTTTTGTGAACAGAAAATATAAAAAAAGTTCTAAATTAGGGTGATCACATCATTGTTTCAATTAAAAATATTTAAAACTTATGTTTAAAACTTTAAATTTGACTATTTTGAAATTTAACCTTTTAGAATAAAACACAAGAACTTTTCCCCTTAGAAAACATCAAAACAGGTCATTGACAATTTCAAAACTTTTCGATTTTTTCTTCAAAATGAGAAGTTTCTGAAAACTACCCCTTTCCTGCAGAGTTCTCTTTTTGATAGATTTATATCAGAATATGCCTGACCAGCTGTAGCTGGTTTCCGTGTGCCAGAGGTGTTCCACCAGAAACAGGCTGCTGTACAGTGTTTCATGCACTTCCACTAATGGCATCATCTCCCCAGGCCACTGGTTACATAGCCAGCTACTGGAAGTGTTAGACACTCTCTGATCCTTGGCAGGGGGCTGATTGGTCAGAATAAGCAGTAAGCAGGCCCTGTGGATTTTTATACCACCACACAGATTACAACAAAAAAACAGTGAAGTTAGATAGAGTCAGATCCATGATACTCAGCAGAAATAATTACTCCTCTGCTACACATCTGCAGACTCCATGCTGTGCTTTGATCAGCAGCCCTTAGCTATTATGATTAAATGGCCATGGGACTGGCCAAGGAATTTGAAGAACTCATGGAAAAACAAGTTAAGTACTGTTTTTATGTAATAGAAGGGCACCATTAAAGCCCTGAGGTTGCATACTGTATGCCCTGATGTCAAAAATATTTCCTCTCTTCCTGTTCACCAGCCTGAAATGCCTTTTGGAACCACCACGACATTACAGCAAACTTTGCTACAATCTTTTACTAAACCACTACAGACTTGTCATGTGATAGTCCCATATTTCTAGTCCCGTCACTGCAGAATGAGGATATTTTTGTTTGTAAACAAAGCAGAGCTGTAACTATCCCCCCAGTGATCTTATAAAGATATTTCTATAGCACTGCAAGTGTATTCAACTCTTTACAAACCCAAATAAGACTCATGCACTGCATAAAAAAAAGCTTGGGATATAAGCTGAACCCAGTATTGTCAATTTCATATTCAATAATTATGACTCAGATCTCCTCCCCCACCCCCAAAGCCATGACATTTAAGAAAAGTTGCCGTTCGCTTGCCTTTTGGCTTCTGTGCCATCAGAGCACACTCAGGTCACATTTTCAAGCTTTTCTATAACCATGAGCATTAGAAACCTTTTAAAAAATGAAAACAGAGATTCTCACCTAGTCACCTGACTCCAGGAGCTGGAACTTTAAAAAAAAAAAAAGACACTAGATATTGCAGGACTGCTCATCAAAATTGCAAGAGTGGGCAATGATGTAAACAAGACAGACAAGCAAGACAGATCAAGAGAAGAAGGGAGGGGATCATTGATCAGAAGAGAGGGGATTGCTAGAGGAAATAGGATTGGGGGGGGGGGGCCTTGACAATTGAGCACAGGGAAAGTGTTCCGGTTGCAGGGGGATCAAGGTATGAACAGGTATATGGGGGGAAAAGGAAAACCAAAGGGCCAGATTCCCTAGCTAGTGTAAGTCACTACAGCACAGTGACTTCAGAGGAAGTGTGGTGGTTTCTACCATCTAAGGCTCTGGCTCAGAGACTAGCAAACCAAGAGGAGTGGGGAGAGAGAGTGAAAGGGAATCAATAGAAGGAGTCCAGAGATGTTGTGGGAACAGGATTGTGTCTGGGCTTGCAGGTGAGGCAGAGAAGCTGAAATCTAATGCTAGACAAAACTAGAAGCCAGTTTAGGGATTGGTCACCTTAGCACAAGCCAGCTATAGCATCCCCAGAGATGGAATTGTCACATCCCTGACACTAAACAGTGGGCATAACCGAGTAAGGTCAGCGCAGGCTGACTGGAAAATGGGAGGCTGGAACATGGCTTACAAACCAGAACACTGGTGATAGCAGCACCACAGCAGGAAGCAGAAGTGTGTGTAACTCTTTAAACTGAGCTGTCACAAATAATTGTTATCAAAAAAGGTCAAAACAATCCCAACACTGAGTTAAGGTTACTAAGGACAAAACACCCAAACCCACAGAATTTAGGAAATGTAGAAAAAAAGCCATACAGCGGCCTCCATTAAGGAGATCTACTCACCACCACACCAGAATGTGGCATTGCAGAGGGTCTTCACCTCAAGCATCCCCTTTTGCCAGCTGATGTGGCTGTGCCACAGTACTCTTCTAGCTGACTTGGCTCTCTGGCCAGGTCACATATAAGGTCAGTCCTCTTCCAGGATAGCAGAGGTCCAATTAAACAAACAAACTACATCATGCTTTATCCCCTTGGGCCTGACAGGTTTCCCACTACCTCCCCTCCCTAGGGATTCCAGAAGCTTCTTGCAGTGTAGGGTTACCATTCGTCCGGATTTACCGGGACATGTCCTCCTTTTTGTGCTAAAAATAGCGTGGGGGGGAATTTGTAAAGCACTCAAAATGTCCGGGATTTCCCCCTTCCCCAGGCAGAGCAGAGCGAGTGGCTGGGAGGGCTGCAGGAAAGTCCCGGGCTGGACTCCGGAGCAGCTGTAGAGGAGCTCCGCCCTGTATTCTGAGCAAGTGTATCAGCACAAAGTGCAGCCCTCCCCTTTTGCAACTGGGAGCGGTTTCTGCCATGCAGCATAGCAAAACGGGAGCGAGAGCACTTTGTGCTGATACAAGGGCAGCTCTCCCCTGCAGCCCGGTCCGGCAGCACTGTGCAGGGCCAGGGACCGGGTTTTGTTGTGCTGGGGAGCGCAGCCACGTGTCCGGCTCGCACAGAGCCCAACACCCTGTTCTGAGCAGCAGGGTAAGGGGGTCAGGGGGCAGGAGAAGGGGCAGGGAGGTTCTGGAGGGGGCAGTCAAGAAACGGGGGGGGGCTTTTTGGGGGGAGTGGAGAAAGTTTTGGGCAGTCAGGGTACAGGTAGGGTCCTGGGGGGCAGTTGGGGGGGTCTTAGGAGGGGGCAGTTAGGGGACAAGGAACAGGGAGTCTTAGGTAGGGGGTGGGGTTCTGGAGGGCAGTTAGGAACAGGGGTCCCAGGAGGGGGCAGTCAGGGGACAAGGAGCGGGGGGGTGGGGGGCTGGGAGTTCTGGGGGGGAGCTGTCAGGGGGCAGGAGTGGGGAGAGGGATCGGAGCAGTCAGGGGACAGGGAGCAGAGGGGTTTAGATGGGTTGGGAGTTCTGGGGGGGGCTGTCAGG
>NC_048304.1:44436098-44605286 GCF_013100865.1 Trachemys scripta elegans
CAGGGGACAAGGAGCGGGGGGGTGGGGGGCTGGGAGTTCTGGGGGGGAGCTGTCAGGGGGCAGGAGTGGGGAGAGGGATCGGAGCAGTCAGGGGACAGGGAGCAGAGGGGTTTAGATGGGTTGGGAGTTCTGGGGGGGGCTGTCAGGGGGTGGGGAGTGGTTGGATGGGGCGTGGGAGTCCTAGGGGTCTGTCTGGGGGTGGGGGTGTGGATAAGGGTTGGGGCAGTCAGGGGACAAGAGGCAGGGAGGCTTAGATAGGGAGTGGAGTCCTGGGGGGCAGTTAAGGGCAGGGGTCAGTCAGGGGACAAGGAACGGGGGGAGGGTTGGGGGGTTCTGGGAGGCGGGAAGTGGGAGGGGCAGGAGCGGGGCTCGGGCGGGGCTCCTCCCATCCTCTTTTTTGCTTGCTGAAATATGGTAACCCTATTGCAGTGGCCTCCCTATTTCTTACAGGCCCTAACTCAGAACTTCCCACAGGAACCTAAGCTGCTGCCTGCAGCTCCTAACCCAGTTTCCTTCTGACTGTGCTCTTTTAAGTCATTTTATCACAAGACTCAAGTGTTCACCATCCTAACAGCTGCCCCCTCATCCTGCCCTCTCAGGCTGGGCTGCAATTAATTACAACACAGGTGGGGCTGATTGAACAGGGTTGGGCTAGCCCCAGGCATCCTGGGGCATAAAGGGGCAGGGCACCCTATTACAATCTACTACCTTCTCCCACATGCACCCCCAAGCAGTAGCAAAGAACCCTGAGATATGCAGGGCCCACCGGGATTTATAGAGCACAGCATTGCTAAATCCTATGCTTTTATCACAAGCCTTATGGTGTTTTTTTAAAGCCCTAACTCCTAGAGTCAGATAATAATGTAGGAATCTCAGGTTGAAATTTTTTTTTTTTTTTTTTTAAGGATTTAGCCCTCATAGTGCTGGATTAAAACTTGAAAACATCAATGTTAAGGACTCAGACACCAGAGGGAAAATAGAGAGCCCAAAATTTAAGATCTCATGGTATTTTGAGATCTTTTGATTTTTTTGAACACTTGAGGCTGCTGAAGGAAGATAGATGTGTTTGGACCATAAATAAATGTTATCTTTTCTTGTGTGTCACGCTGGGATCATAGGCTCAATTATACCATTGCAAGGCAAAGCATTCCACTCTGGCTCTGTTCCATCAGAGCATTTAAGTAGGTGCTTAGCTTTAAGCAGGTGAGTAGTCCCATTGAAATCAACAGGACTTGAGCATGCCCTTAAAGTTAAGCAGGTGCATAAATGCTTTACTGAACAGGGGTGAGGTTGCTCCTGTGGCTAAAGTCAAGCACGCAGTTAAGTGCCTTGCTGAATGAGGGCCTTAGCCTTATAAACCACAATTCACAGAGTAGTTCTTTCAAAAGAAGATTTCCCCCCGCCCTGCTTTTTTCCCCCCAGCAACAGAACCTGCTCTTTTTAAAACTAGAAGATCAAAGCTCTATAATTCCTTCATATTTTAATAGTTCCCTTTCCATCTGTCATACACCTATGAGTCATTGGGAATTAAGCTCTCCTTTGGGGAGTGCCACATCTTAAGCACTTCTGCAGCTTGTAAGCCGCTTGCCATTGTGCAGCTTATCAGTTATTCACTCAGTCTGTGAATGAGCCTCAGCTTCTCATTCATAAACCAGCCCCTATTTCTTGAATAAAAGGGGAGGAGAGAGGCACTTGCTGTGTTTCTGTCATCTCTTTCACACGCTGGCCTGTGCTTGCTGAATCAATGGGGACCCCAGGCATCCTCTGGCTTTGTTGTGTTGTGCCGGGGTTTTCCCTATTAAAAGAGAAGGTAGCAACAATCAGCCCCAGCACAACAATGATCTAAAGGCAGAGAAAACCCATCTGCAGATAGAAGCCCCCTTTATATAGGGAAGAATGCCTGAAAAAAAGCTTTAATAAAATAGACCTATAGAGTTCTTGAACATTGCAGGTTAACGAGGGAGTGGGCGTTGATTTAACAATGCAGAAGGATGCTGTGTTTACATAATGGAGGCAAAGAGAGGAGGATGAAGTAGCAGTCAGAAAGATAAGAGACCTGTGCTCATGCATAAAGAGAAGCCTCTTACTGGTATGGCATTGTTGTGGCATATCCGTTCCTTGTCTCAGCCAGAACCTAGAAATGCAGATGTAGAAATGTAGATCCTTAGAGGATCAGGAAATACCCAAAGGGTAACAAGATTTGCAAATATGAGTAGAGATTTTTGGATCCTCATTTTTTTGGGTGGCCAAATTGTCATGCTATAAAAAGGCCCAGTTTGAAAGTGCTGTGAAAATCAGGCCCTATTAAAAGGTCTTTCAAGTTGGGCACTTGAAATCATTTATGAAAATCTTGGACGCGATTTGAATTTTAGGTGACGGCTCAGGTCAGATCTTGCTTTATTGGAATGTCATCTGTGCCTGATGTGAACAAAGTTCAGTAGTGACACTATGCCTTCGAGGTAGGGCAGCAAAGTGCCTGGGCTAAGTATGATAAGCGCTTGAATGTCTATTCAGACCAACACAAAATGCCAAACCTACTGATGTTTGCCTGTCACTAATTCAAATCAATCACTCAGAATAATGGATGTGGGCAGGTATGTGCCACCACGTACGCTTTTTAATTCTGACTCTTGAGGTGCAATGTTTCTTTTGGGAAATGACAGATTTGGTCCATTCTTCTTCAGGCCTTTCACTGATTATTTATAACAACAATGCTAGTGATCACATTTTGTAACAACAAGTCTCAGAGTGTAAAATCGCTACTGTTACTTCTCTCCTGGTAAGAACACCTATGTGCATCAGCCAAGGCTTTTGTCACCCCTTTCCTCAGGCGGACAGGATAGAGGTACAAGTTACATAGGTCTATTTTTACCTGGCCTTCATGATATATATTCAATGGGTTGTCACTCACTGTAGAAGTCTATAGGATTCATGGACGCAGTTAGGTGTTTAAGTGACAGTAGGGTGACTATATGTCCCATTTTGGCTGGGACAGTCCCTTTTTTAGAGCCCTGTCCCGGCTGTCCCAACTTTTTTGGCAACTTTGGGCATTTGTCCTGTTTGCTCTTGCCAGCTGATCATCCAGAGCACCCACGGAGTCGGCTCCTATGGGTAGTGCACAGTTGCAGGGCGAGCTATCCTCTCTCTCGTCTCTGAGTGCACTCTCTCAGGAGTTAGGCCGCATGGCTGTACCTAGCAGCAGTTCTCCTCCTCCTGAACTGGCCACTGGGCTACAGTAACCTGTGTATCAGTCGTACTCACCTGGCAGGTCTGACAGGATTCGGCGCCTGAGTTACTTCCCTTTGGGAGTCTGTAACCTGTGGTGTACATAGCAACCAAACAGCTTTCTTAAAACACTGTATTGTTTATTTACCAGTAGGAACAAAGTATTGAGAGGAAAGAGGTTTTAAGAACAGTCTGCCTGCACGTCTCTGATCGCAAGCCACACCATCTTGCCATTGTGACCAAGCAGGCCTAGTTTCTGCAGAGACCCCAGTGGGGTCCCTATGTGTCAGGCTGGCCCCCCTGAACAACTCACCCTTCTTGAGAGGGAGACTCTTTTTAAACCTCTTCAGTCCTTTTGATTCCTTTCCTAGAATTGTTTCAAGTGTTTGCTGAGAAGTGGTTTGTCTTGAGTCATTATGCTCTAATAAATTTGTTAGTCTCTAAGATGCCACAAGTATTCCTGTTCTTTTTGCGGATACAGACTAACATGGCTGCTACTCTGAAATCTTCTCTTCCTGCTTGTTTTTCCCCTAACAGCCCTCTATTAAACTTTAAAAAAAAAAAAAATTTCAGACAGTAAACATCCCAATAAACAGGTCAACGTACACTGTTCATAATTAGTACAGAGCAGCTCTGATTCCATCACATGTGCTCTTTATTTTATTATGGGAAAGCCACATTTCTTTTGCCTCAGGATTATTTGATTAATAAGGCAAGTCATATACCTTGAGGAGTCCCTGCCTCCAACATGCTTTACAGAACCATCACCTAGAGATTTGATGGTTCTGGCACTTCAATAAATGCATACATACATTTGAACCCATAGTTCATTATCATGCATTTGTATTATGGTAGCACTTCGTGGCCCAATGTGCTAGCCTTTCCCGCAGCTCCCATTGGCCGGGAACGGCGAACCACAGCCACTGGGAGCTGCGGGCGGCTGTGCCTGCAGATGGTCAATGTAAACAAACTGTCTCACAGCCCACCAGTGGATTACTCTGACAGGCCGTAGGTTGCCTACCACTGTGCTAGGGCCTGTATGAACATAGAGACACCCACAGGGCTGAGGGGAAAACAGAGGTCCAAGGAATTGAAGGGATTGGCTGCAGATGACTCAGCAAAGCCAGGAATAGAAACCAGCGCTCCCAAGTCCCAGTCCAGTGCACTGTTTTCTGGACCATGTTGCCTCACAAGAAATTACACCTCCAAAGAGGGAGGCTGGTTTTCAACATCTGGCCTTTTGTTGTCAATGGAAAAAGCAGCCCCTCTTTTCTGTGTGTCCTGGAGATGTGCGTATGACATTTTGAACCATCCTGTGGTTTTCTGAAATAAAAAAAAGAAATATTTGATCTGCAGTGGGCTGGCCAGTTTCCCCTGTGAAGAATAACTGGCTGCTCTGAGCAGATTGTTATCCTCGGGGTGTGAAGGCAGAGATTCAGGGTTCTGTGAGTCATTAAGCAAACAGCTTGCGAGATAGCCCGCGAGGATGAGACAGGGATGGATACTTTATGAATGATTGTCCTCCTTTTATCCCTTGAGCAAGATGCCAGTCACCTGCTGGAGCCTTGCAGAGGCTGACTAATAGCCAAGGGAGTAGGAGGGGATTGGGAGAGGGGGCGCGGATCTCTGAAATTAACTCGGCAGGGAATGTCTCACCACAATGCATTATTATGTAAATTTAGTGCTGGCAAAAAGTACCAAACTGACAATTGTGACATGACTCAAGTCCAGTATCGTCCCACACCACTTCCCTCCAGACATTCCAAACCCGCGAAAAAAATGCAGAAATTGGGCTTGTTTTTGGCTTAATTGGCTTGAGAGTTGCTTGTTGGCTAGTTTTTGGCTTGTAGCTTGTTGCAGCTTGTTGCTTCTTGTTTTTGATTGGCTCCCAGCAAGCAGGGGCAAGGGGGGGCAGGCAGGGGCAAGGGGCAAGCACGGGCAAGATGGGAAGAGAGTCAGGGGTGCACAGTCCCAGACTGCACGCCGGGGGGATCTAGTCACAGAGTGTTGGGGTTCTTAGGGATTGGCTTGTTTTGAAATGGGATTGGCTTGATTTTTGGCTTATTGTGAAAGTCGGGGTGCTTATTTACTGTGTGAAAGTTGGCAACTGTGCCTCCCACCGGCCTTGGGTATCTATAGAGCTCTTTATGCATCCCTTTTATACCCCCCTTTGTCACGGCTGCCAGCAAGGGTGTCAACTAATGCCAATTGTCAGGGTGATTTGTGTATTGCTGTCTGTGCTGGAAACACCAAGTTGACACCCAAGCCCCTGAATAGCAATCCAATGATTAATTGTTTGTGTTGCTTCCAAAAGGGGCCAGATTTGAACCCAGGACCTAGCAATAAATCCCAGCCTCCTGAGCCATTTAAATCTCTTGTGTGGGGCAGATGCTATAACCATTTAAAGCAAGGCAACATGCAGTATGAACTCCACTTATGGGAGTTACAGAACATTCTATTTCTGCTGGGAGATGGATACCATCACATCAAATTTGGACCCACATTTATGTTCTCTCTGGGGCCTGCCCACCTCACAGATTTGATCTGTTTGTAGCCCCCTCCTTTTACTCTCACCTAAAATACTAGCCTGTTCTCTGAGCTTTCTCCTCGGTCATAGAAACAGAGAAATGTTGGGCTGGAAGGGACCTCAAGAGGTCACCAACTTCAGCTCACTGTGCTGCGTCAGGACCAAGCAAACCTAAACCATCCCTGATGTGTGTGTCCAATCTGTTTTTAAAAGCCTTCAGTCATGGGGATTCCCCAATCTCCCTTGGATGCCTATTCCAGAGCTTAACTACCCTTATAGTCATAACATTTTTCTTAATATTTAACCTAAATCTCCATTGTTGCAGATTAAGCCCATTGCTGCTTGTCCTACCTTCATCAGACATGGAGAACAATTGATCACAATCCTCTTCGTAGCAGCCTTTTCCATATTTGAAGACTGATATAGGGTCCCCCCTCAGTCTTCTTTTCTCAAGACTGAGCATGTCCAGTTTTGTTAACGTTTCCTCATGGGTCAAGTTTTCTAAAATATTAACCTCTTTAGCAACTGCATCACATTGTTGACTCATTCAGTTTGTGATCCACTATAACCCCCAGATCCTTTTCAGCAATGCCAGCACCTAGCCAGTTATTCCCCCCTTTTGTAGTTGTGCATTTGATTGTTTTTCCTTCCTTAGTGTAGTACTTTGTACTTATTTTTATTGAATTTCATCTTGTTGATTTCATTTTGAATTCTAATCCTGCTTGCAAACCTTCCCAGTTAGATGTCATCTTCAAATTTTATAAGCATACTCTCCGCTCCGTTATCCTATCCAAGTCATTAATGGAAATCTTGAATAGCACCTGACCCAGGACAGATCCCTGGGTGACCCCACTGAATACGTCCTGTCTGTTTGACAGTGAACTATTGATAACTGCTATTTGAATATAGTTTTTCAACCATTTTTTTGCCCACATTATAGTAATTAAATCTAGATCACAATTTCCCTAGTTTGCTTATGAGATTGTCATGTCAAAAAAGCTTTACTAAAATCTGACTACCCCTACCCTCCTCTTCACTAGACCAGTAACCCTGTCAAAGAAGAAAAATAGGCTGGTTTGGCATAACTTGTTCTTGACAAATCCAGAGTGGCTATTTCTTATAACTCTATTGTGCTCTAGGTGCTTACAAACTGATTGCTTAATAATTTATTCCAATATCTTTCCGGATATCAAAGTTACACTGACTGCTCTATAATTTCCCAAGTCCTTTTTTTAAAATCATGTCATTACTGATACAAGATACTCCTCAACCTCTCATGCCTTTGAGAAGAGATTTCCTTTCTCCAGCCCTTCGCCTCTTTAAGGCTTTTCAAATCTCATCTTTAGACAGATTTCCTTCCTGTTCTCTTGGTCACTGTTATTGGCCTTACGAACAAAGGTTTTAACAGTGCCACCCACACCACAGTTGTGATTTAGACAGACCACAGCTAAAATCCTTCACCTGAATTTTGAAAACTTTCAGATCCAAGTTCCAATGCTGCAGTTCAGACCCATCTCTAGCTTATACCACTGGACTGTACGTGTTCCTGGTGTGCATTGGTTTGAATTATTTGCTATATGTCAGTATTTTTTGGCATGATTCATAAAATCTCTGTAAAGCATTTGGAGATAGGGTACATGAAAGACTTCCAAAAATTAATATGAACTCCATCGGTTTTAGTGAAGAGCTAAATAAAATTTGCAATTAGTGTAGTTATTTTTCTAAGCCAAAAGGAAGACTGGTGAGCATCAGGCAGTAATGCACCATTTTCAGCTGCTGGAAATGCCATAGCTCTATTGAAATCAGTGGAGTTGTGTTGAGACACTGTAATAGTTAGTGTAGACAGCACCTTTACCAGTAGATAGTGATATAACTATCTTAACGTTAAATTATCTTGTATGTTGTCGATCCGACCTGGAGGGAGAGCAGGATGTTCAGTCCTGCCTGTGTATACCAGAATTGGTGCTTGCATTGCCCCAATAAATCCATGATCTTCCATCAGTGAGTATTACAATGTACCAGAATTGCCCAAATATCTTTGAACATCCATTATGTTTGCAAATCAACATACTGTTTGTTGCCAGTAAGTTGCATCCCTCTCCCAGTTCTGATCTTTTGGCAGTCATGTTTTTTAGATTGTAAGCTCTTTGGGGCAGAAACTCTCACACATACAGAAAGGCTCCCTACCCCCTTAATTGCAGTTAGGGTCTAGATATTACTGTAATCCAAATAAAACAAATTCTAGTCCCTACTGAAATGCTACAGCTTTCCGCCCCATTCTTCTTACCTTCACTTGGTGTCCTTTCTAAAACAAATGTAGCAGAAACCTACCATGACTGCCTATTGTAGTTTGTTATTAAATGTATATCTTACAGTGCGCTATAGCTGTTCAAGAACAAGGCAACTTATACTTTGAATAGATTATTCAATCATTAGCAGAAGAGTACTGAATAAGAGTACAGCAAATTGCAGATAATTTGCTTTCTGCTGTTAACTTTTTCCCAACAGGATTTAAAATCCAAGACAGCTCCAGGACAGAAGTTGTAGATTCTGCTACTGCACTACTGATCAAAGATTCACCACAGGCCAAAAATAGGCTGCTATGAAAGCTATGAAGGAGAAGCTTTCTGTCCCATCTACTCCCATTATTTTTAAACAGAAAAAACCCACATAATACCCATCCATAGCTAGGGATATTGTCTGCTTCACTTATGGCCTGATCTCAAGCCTAGTGACGTGCACAGGAGTCTTTCCACTGATTTCATTGGGCTTTAGGTCTTGGCCCTTAGGACTCAATCCTGCACTTCTCACCTTAGCAAAGCCAGTGGAAGCGTAGCCTGATTGTGCATTCCTGACTTTGGCTTCTGAAAAAAGATCAGCAATGTGGTGTGTCCCAAAGCTGCATTCAGTCTCCACATGGGAGAGGAGCAGCAGGCCAATCACCAGGCAGAAACTTCCCTGACAAGTGGCAGTGAGCAGCTGACTATTCCATTCAGCTCATCACAGCCAGGCCCAGCCCCAACCCCAACAGTGCTCTGGAACCCTTCGAGTGGGTATTCCCAGACCTGCTGAAGGAGGTAGCATGGGCATTGTAAATTGGCTTGGGGGCAGCAGACCCCAGCATGTAGTCACTGAGCAAATCAGCTTCAGCTGAGGAGCAGAGAGAAACCAACCAGAAAAAAATCATGAACCACTTCCCCAGAGACAACTAGTCACCCGTATGCAGAGAAACAGTGCTGTAGGCAGAGACTATCCGTTCCTGCCAATAGTGTGTGTTGGGGGGAGCACAGTGAGGGCAGCCGACTTCAGCAGTGTTACTGAGCATGCTCTGTCCAAGCCAAACAGCAAATCTTGGGGGGAAGGGGGTGTTTCATGTGACCCCACATGCCCATCCCCTACGTGTCACCTCTGGCTGTAGGAGATATTGCAGTCTCAGAAACTGAAGGAGAGGGCCAAGATATATAGGGCTTCCTATGGAGATGATGCAGGTGGAACGTTGCAAGCAGAACTCAGTTCCATTAGATGCCAAAGTGGCATGTATTCATGGGAGGCATCCAGTTTACCCGAGGAAGTGTGTTCTAATCCATCCCCATTCTACCTCCCCACCCTTCTCAGCAGCCTGCTTCATGGTTAACAGCCAAATGAAAACATCCTGTCCTCGCTTCACCCCAGAAACAATGGCACGTCTGAGACACCGGTGAACTTTTCTTGGAGACGTGGTGACCTAAATCGGGATTATCATCAGTTCTTTTATATCCATTACAGAGAAGGGTTGGCAGCATTAGTGGCTTCTGCAATGATTCATGGGTTTAAATGCCTAATCCCCTCCAGAAGAGGAAATGAAAGCCAAGCTGAACAATACACACACACACACACACAGAAATACATTTAACAACCGAGTGCTGTGCTGAGGAACTCAGGAAAGTTTAGCTATGTTTTTTTTCATGTGGTTGGTTCAGTGCTAAATTATGGCAGCTGGCATTTGAAGGCAGGGTGGGCAAACGGGATGTGGACGACAGGAAATAATTACTCCAGCTTCCTTATGTTGATTTTAGCTCTTCAACTAAACTCTGCAGAGGTGCTTCTTGCTCCAGACTCTTCAGCATAGGACCAAAACCGTCTAAGGAGTAAGAACACATTATGCTTCAGGGCCTAAGCCAGCCAGTAGTTGATGGGACAAGGAATAAGATTCCCCTGTGGGCAGATAATTCCATTATGGGGTTTCTTGAAACTTTCTCTGAAGCTTTTGGTATCAGCGCCATCAGAGAGATAATACCAGAGAGGCTGGGCCACTGGTCTGATCCAGTATACCAATTCTGATGTGCCAGCTCACCCCTGGAGAAGTAGTCAATTCAGAACCTAGTTCATTCACTCCTATGTATGTGCCTAGATGGCCCATATCTTCATAGGATCCAAGTATAGAAAGCATCTATCAGAGTCAGGAATTGAACCCAGGTCTCCCAAGGTCTGCTTACAAGCCCTTCCTTCCTACTCATCTTAGGCCTTGTCTACACTACGAGAGTAGTTCGATTTTACTTAAATCGAATATTTGGAATCGATATTGCAAAGTCGAACGTGTGTGTCCACACTAAGGACAGTAATTCGACTTTGTGAGTCCACACTAACGGGGAAAGCGTCGACATTGGAAGCGGTGCACTGTGGGCAGCTATCCCACAGTTCCCGCAGTCCCCGCTGCCCATTGGAATTCTGGGTCGAGCCACCAATGCCTTCTGGGTAAAAAAATGTGTCGAGGGTGCTTTTGGGTAACTGTCGTCATCCATCCATCACTCACTCCCGCCCTCCCTCCCTCCCTGAAAGCGCCGGCGGGAAATCATTTCGCGCACTTTTCAAGTCATTGACAGCGCGGACGCCACAGCACTGTGAGCATGGAGCCCGCTGCAACCATCGCTGCAGTTGTGGCCGCTCTCAACGCCTCGCAGCTTATCATACAGGTTGCCCTGAGGCAGATGCAGAAAAGTCAGGCGAGGAGGCTACGTCAACGCGGTGATGGCCTGAAGTCTGAGAGTAGCACAGACCTCTCAGAAAGCAGGGGACCCAGCGCCGAGGACATCACGGTGGCAATGGGTCATGTTGATGCCGTGGAACGGCGATTCTGGGCACGGGAAACAAGCACTGAGTGGTGGGACCGCATAGTGCTGCAGGTCTGGGATGAATCACAGTGGCTGCGAAACTTCCGCATGCGGAAGGGAACTTTCCTTGAACTTTGTGAGTTGCTGTCCCCTGCCCTGAAGCGCAATGACACCCGGATGCGACCAGCCCTGACTGTCCAGAAGCGAGTGGCCATAGCCCTCTGGAAGCTTGCAACGCCTGACTGCTACCGGTCAGTCGCGAGCCAGTTTGGGGTGGGCAAATCTACCGTGGGGGTTGTTGTGATGCAAGTAGCCAAGGCAATCGTTGATGTACTGCTGCCAAAGGTAGTGACCCTGGGAAACTTGGAGGCGATCATAGATGGCTTCGCAGCGATGGGATTCCCAAACTGCGGTGGGGCCATAGATGGAACTCACATCCCTATCCTGGCACCGGACCACCAGGCCAGCCAGTACATTAACAGAAAGGGCTACTTTTCCATGGTGCTGCAAGCACTGGTGGACCACAGGGGACGTTTTACCAACATCAATGTCGGATGGCCGGGCAAGGTTCATGACGCTCGTGTTTTCAGGAACTCTGGTCTGTTTAGACGGCTGCAGCAAGGTATTTACTTCCCGGACCACAAAATAACTGTTGGGGATGTGGAGATGCCTATAGTCATCCTCGGGGACCCAGCCTACCCGCTAATGCCCTGGCTCATGAAGCCCTATACAGGTGCCCTGGACACTGAAAAAGAACTCTTCAACTACCGGCTGAGCAAGTGCAGAATGGTGGTGGAGTGTGCTTTTGGACGTCTCAAGGGGAGATGGAGAAGCTTGCTGACTCGCTGTGATCTCAGCGAAACCAATATCCCCATTGTTATAGCAGCTTGCTGTGTGCTCCACAATCTCTGTGAGAGCAAGGGGGAGACCTTTATGGCGGGGTGGGAGGTTGAGGAAATTAGCCTGGCTGCTGATTACTCACAGCCAGACAGCCGGGCGATTAGAAGAGACCAGCGGGAAGCGCTGTGCATCCGGGAGGCTTTGAAAGCAAAGTTCCTGAGTGAGCAGGGTAACCTGTGACTTTCTAATTTTGTGTACAGAGAAGCCTTCACCCCACTTCCAACACACGTTTCAAAATAAAAATAGTTCTACTTTGTTAAAGCACACCATTTTCTTTAATACTGTTTTCGCGGGAATTTTTAAAAACTGGGACGCAGACTGTGGTGCGGAGCGGGTGTAGTGTAGTCGCGCGAATGCAGCTTCTAAACTCAAGGACTGACAGGCTCCGCTGCGGTGGGATGGTTCTTTCAACGGAGCCTGTCACCCCTCCTGATAGGGACTGTGTGTATGGGGGGTCTATGTGACTTTGTGGCAGGGGGGGGACGGTTACAGATCCCCTGCTGTGTGGCTCTGTGATCCTGCCTAAGGACCGCCGCTTAAGATCTCTAACTGCCCTCCCCTGCCACAAAGTCACAGAGCAACCCACCCCCCACCACATAACATGAAAAGAACCTCCCAGACTAACCAGGGTAAGTAGTCACTGCATCACTGCACTATGTATGTGCCCTGCTGCTGTGCCTGCCCCCGACTATGTACCCTGCCAAAGGTGACTGTCCTGTCCAATTACCAACCCCCTTTCCCCCTCTCCTCCAAAAGAACATGATGGAAACAGTAGTTAACAGAAACATATTTTTTATTATCAACTACACATGGGACTGGGAAGTGAAACTTGGACGGGGGCTTGTGTCAGGCGGGAAGGAAAGAACTTGTCAAACTTTGGGGAATGAGAGCCTTCTGCTGCTCGAGCTCTCTGCAGGGGTGGAGTGAGAGTTAGCAGGGACTCTGCCGCCTCTCCTTCTGTGCACTTTGGGTGAAGGGAGTATGGGACTTGGTGGCGGGGGAGGGCGGTTAGAGATGGACTGCAGCGGGGCTCTGTCCTCCTGCCTCCGTTCCTGCAGAACATCCACAAGGCGCCGGAGCGTGTCCGTTTGCTCCCTCAGTAGTCCAAGCAGGGTTTGAGTCGCCTGCTGGTCTTCCTGACGCCACCTCTCCTCCCGATCCATGTTGGCTTGGTGCATTTGGGACAAGTTCTCCCGCCACTGGGTCTGCTGTGCTGCCTGGGCTCGGGAGAAGGCTATAAGCTCTGAGAACATGTCCTCCCGTGTCCTCTTCTTCTTATGCCTAATCCTCCCTAGCCTCTGGGAGTGTGATGACAGGCTAGGTTGTGAGACAGTCGCAGATGGGGCTGTGGGAATGGGAAAAAGGGAGTGAATTCCTCAGAAAGATAAATGTAGTTGTGAACAAAGAACATAGTCTTTCTCTGTGAACAGGACCATGCACAGCACCTATCACATGCGCACTCAGCACAAGGTCGAATTCTCGGCCTTCGCATTCAGTGTCTGGGGTTTTGCAGAGCACTTTTGAGAACCCTGTCAGGACAACGGAATTGCTCTTGCACGCAGACATGGTAAGCCGTAGATTCGTGGCAGCTTAAAACTTTAATATTAGCAATGGCCTCATTTCACATTGAAATCAATGTCGGTCCCTGCTGCCAGCAATCCGGCAAGCAGGAAGTCTGCTCCTGTCCCACACCCTCGCGGCTGTCCCCGGGAACGATCCCTTTCGGCTGACCCTCTCCCGCCTCCACCGCGTGGCTGCAAACCAGCGGTTACAGTTCTGTAAAGGAACGGTAAAGCAGTCCCAACACTAACATTCCCCTACCTCATTCAAAGCAGGTCATCATGAGCGACATCACCCTCATGAGGATCTCTGAGAGCGACAGACAGAGAATGCTCCGGGAAAGCCTTCAAAGACCAGGGCCGTATGCCGCCATGCTGTGCCAAGCAATGATTCCGGAGTACTTGCTAGTCTCGTGGCGCGGCAACGTGTCCTACTACGGAGGACCCAATAAGGCCGCTCTCCCCAAGAACCTAATGCAGCGGATTTCAAATTACCTGCAGGAGAGCTTCCTTGAGATGTCCCAGGAGGATTTCTGCTCCATCCCCGGACATATAGACCGCATCTTACTGTAGCTGCAGTAGCAGGGACTAAACAGTAGAGCGGCTTGGGCAGGACAATCATGCAAAACCGGACATTGCTAGATTTTTTTCAAATAGTTGCACTGCCCATGACTGAACCGTTAAGTTAATCAAACTAATCATGAGAAACCCATTTTTTAAATTGTTAATAATCATGTTCTGTTACAAATAAATGTTTAGATGTTTACAACACTTACTGGATGATCCTTCACCAGATTCTGTGTCCGGGGTAACGGCTGGGGAGGGTTGGTAGGGGATCTCTGTAAGGGTGATGAAGAGATCCTGGCTGTCGGGGAAATCAGCGTTGTGAGCGCTGTCGACTGCCTCGTCCTCCTCATCTCCTTCCTCATCTTCCCCGTCCGCTAACATGTCCGAGGATCCGGCCGTGGACACTATCCCATCCTCAGAGTCCACAGTCAGTGGTGGGGTAGTGGTGGCGGCCGCACCGAGGATGGAATGCAGTGCCTCGTAGAAACGGGATGTCTGGGGATGGGATCCGGAGCGTCCGTTTGCCTCTTTGGTCTTCTGGTAGCCTTGCCTCAGCTCCTTGATTTTCACGCGGCACTGCGTTACATCCCGGCTGTATCCTCTCTCTGCCATGTCTTTAGAGATCTTCTCATAGATCTTTGCATTCCGTCTTTTGGATCGCAGCTCGGAAAGCACGGACTCATCGCCCCACACAGCGATGAGATCCAAGACTTCCCGATCAGTCCATGCTGGGGCCAGACAGGAAAAGGAATTCAAATTCAAATTTTCCCGGGGCTTTTCCTGTGTGGCAGTTCAGAACATCCGAGCTCTTACTGCTGTCCAGAGCGTCAACAGAGTGGTGCACTGTGGGATAGCTCCTGGAGCTATTAGCGTCGATTTCCATCCACACCTAGCCTAATTCGACATGGCCATGTCGAATTTAGCGCTACTCCCCTCGTCGGGGAGGAGTACAGAAGTCGAATTAAAGAGACCTCTATGTCGAACTAAATACCTTCGCGGTGTGGACGGGTGCAGGGTTAATTCGATGTAACGGCGCTAACTTCGACATAAACGCCTAGTGTAGACCAGGCCTTAGAGTTCCTTGTTACAGGTGGGTTACATAGCCTAGAGTTATGGTTGCCAACCCTCCAGCATTGGCCTGGAGTCTCTATTGAAAGCAATCTGGGAGATTTTAACAGGATGTTGTAAGAAAACGTCATGTTGAGGGGAAACATCTCCTGGAATAGTTTCAGACATGGTTGGCAACCCTACCCAGAGTCCAGCACATTGTTTTGCCCACTTTAGCTGAAACAAGCAATGACACTATCTACAATACCACTCCATCAGGGAGATACAAACCGAGGTGCAAGGACATTGGAGGCAACTGAGAAACAGGCAGCGTCTGTGCCAGACATGAACACTTGGAGCAGCGTGACTGCAAAATGTTCAGCTCTCAGCGATCCCACATGCTGGGCTGCCTAGACGGAGAGGGCTGCGAGTGTGGGTCTGGGAGAGCCTTGGATGTGCCAAGAACAACCACTGAATTACCAAGAAACTGAGCAATAATAATGCTAAGTGTTTCAATTAAAACGCTCGGGATGACCAAATATCAGAGCCAAGTAATTCTCTAGTAATACATTTGGCTTATGGATATGACTTTGGGTTTAAACTCTTAACAGAAACATTATAGGGACAGTTAAGACAAACACAATGAAGCTGACTCTCTGGAAGGGAGCCTCAGATTCCCCATATGCTCAGCACCAGATGTTTAAATCAAAGCTGCCATGGGAGACCAGGATTGCACTAAAAACAGGAGTGAGGAAAGCACTCAGGGAACTGCCTCCCCCACAGCCTTGTTAATTAGAAGTAGAACAATGGCCTCCCAGTGTACGCAGAGAGGGATGGATTATGGCTCAAAGATGGATTGAGACCGGTCAACTCAAAATAAGGGACACATGTCACTTATTTATTTTTCAGGTGAAGCAGCGGGGCTGCTTGCTGTGGGGCCCTTTTGTAGTATATAGGGTCGGTCCTCTGGGTCAGGGGTTCCAGCTCATATGTTTGATCCTTTCCTAACCCACCACTGTGGTGCGACATAAGCCCATAACTCAGGCTATCCTGGTTTCAGGCTTGGTTATAAATCCAAGAGTTGGACCAGGATCGCAAACCTGCCAAGTGAACTGGGCCAGTTTATAGTTTAAACCAGGCAGGATCTGGAGGTTTTGACATGCCATCAAGTAAAACTCCAAGCAAGGCTTTTGCAAGGCACAAATGCCATGCACCTCCTGCTTAATAATTAGTAACTAAGTACATGGTAGATAGCTTACAATGGCTGAATACTTACAGTAGACCCAAGTCAAAGTACTAAACTCGCCATGCCAAAAAGCCTGCAAGAACTCCAAACATTTTACCCGGGCTTCACAGCTCTGGAAAGGGCGCCACACTACAAGAAGAGTTAGCTGAGACACACATGGTTGACTAATGTAAGACTTCAGAAAACCATATAAACTCAGTTCAAGACTTGACCTAGGTAATTATATGGAGCATGATCCAGAGCCCACTGAAGTCAATCGGAATCTTTCTAGTTACTTCAAAGGGTTTTGGGTCAGAACTCGAATGTATTTACATACAAAAATGTATATGAAATGTTAATTCCACAAAATATCCAGATTTAATTAATTGATTCCAAGGCCAGACAATCATCTAGTCTGACCTCTTGTAAAACACAAGCCAGAAAACTTCCCCAGAATAATTCCTAGAGCAGATTGTAGAAAAAATTTAGAACAGTGGGGGAAAAAGACATATCTGGCTTCAAGACTAAGCTTGATAAGTTTATGGAAGGGATGGTATGATGGGATAGCCTAATTCTGGCAATTAATTGATCTTTGACTATTAGCGGTAAATATGCCCAATGGCCTGTGATGGGATGTTAGATGGGGTGGGATCTGAGTTACTACAGAGAATTCTTTCCTGAGTGTCTGGCTGGTAAGTCTTACCCACATGCTTAGGGTTTAGCTGATTGCTATATTTGGGGTCGGGAAGGAATTTTCCTCCAGTGCAGATTGGCAGAGGCCCTGGGGGTTTTTCGCCTTCCTCTGCAGCGTGGGGCATGGGTCACTTGCTGGAGGATTCTCTGCACCTTGAAGTCTTTAAACCATGATTTGAGGACTGGCCGGCGTTGTGCAGGAGGTCAGACTAGATGATCACAATGGTCCTCCTGACCTTGAAAAGTCTATGACTCTAAAAACAGCCAAGCTTGATTTTAAAGTTATCAGTGCTGGAGAATCCACCACAGCTCCTGGTAAGTTGTTACAATGATTTATTACTCTCACTTTTAAAAATGTATGCCTTGTTTCCGGTCTGAAATAAGGGATAATCACACGAGATCTACTGTAATTGGCACCCAGAAAGGTTTCCTCTTGCCCCAAATGGACTTTCAGAAGTGTTCTCTAACAGATCCCTTCTCTCTCAGTATTTTCCCATTTCCTTTTTTTTACCCTGGGAGCACCTGGAGTCTCACGGACTCCTCCACAACTGAATCCATGCCGTGCGATGAGCTACATTGATGTCTGAGTCAGATGAGCACACAGTTCAAACCACCTCCACATCTTAAAAATAGAATGAACAACTTTGCTGGAGAGAAGCAGCTTTTCTATTCATAGAAAGACTAATTTGCATAACGAGCAGCAGGTCTGATGGCACTCTCACAGGCTAGGTTTCACAAGAATGCACATCCCATACTTCTGAATCTTCAGGTTTAGCCTCTCTGTAGCACAGTGCAAACATTTCACATGTTACTTCAAAAGATGGTCAGGGATCCTCCTGATAACCGTGCAACCTGCAGTCATTGCACGATCAGCCAGTGACAATAACCATACTTTGCCACCAGCCTAGGCAGTTCAGCACCTCTTCCAAAGAAATCCTTGTGTGAAGAAACAACTTAATATCACCCAGTCTGCTCTACCCTGAGTTGCAGTTCAGTTCCTGGAAGTGCTACATTTAGCCAAATTCTACCCTGCTTCACCAGTTCGACTTGAAAGGGTTTGCTGCACAAGTGTAACAGTAGAATCTGGGCCTTATTTGATTAGGGAAGGTGGTCTGTATTATAGTAAAAAGAACAGGAGTACTGTGGCACCTTAGAGACTAACAAATTTATTTGAGAATAAGCTTTCGTGGGCTACAGCCCACTTCTTCGGATGCATAGAATGTAACACACAGAAAGAAGATATTTATACATACAGAGAACATGAAAAGGTGGGAGTAGCCGTACCAACTGTAAGAGGCCAATCGAGATGAGCTATCATCAGCAGGAGAGAGAAAAAAACCTTTGAAGTGATAAACTTAGGTTTGAACAGAGACTGGGAATGGTTGGGTCATTACACTAATTGAATCTATTTCCTCATTTTAAAATATGTTAAAATAGCCTCACACCTTCTATGGGTCAGCTTGATTATCACTTCAAAGGTTTTTTTCTCTCTCCTGCTGATGATCGCTCATCTCGATTGGCCTCTTACAGTTGGTATGGCTACTCCCACCTTTTCATGTTCTCTATATGTATAAATATCTTCTTTCTGTGTGTTCCAGAGCTCATCTCAATTGATTGGCCTCTTACAGTTCTTTTTGTGGATACAGACTAACACGGCTGCTACTCTGAAACCTGGTATTATAGTAGAGCAACAGCTGCTATCTTGATTCTTGAAATAGATGATAGAGGCTCATGCTTTTGAGCAAAAGGGCCAAATCTCTTTAGCTGGGGTTGTAACAGTAGCACCTACCTAAAAAGACTGTATTGATCAGCTGAAGGTGCACTCATCCTGATGGCTGTTTAAGTGCAAGTTAGAGATGCTATGGTATGCGTTTGTGAAGAGGAGGGTATAACTCTACTTTCCTGGTCAGCATTATATTGACAAATTCTTTTCTAGACGTGCAGCAGCCTTATCACCATTCATTTAAAATCCTAATGCCCCATTATGCAGCTGATGTTTCATAGAATGATAGACATATAGGGCTCTAAGGGACCTCAAGAAGTCATCAAGTCCAGCCCCTTGCTCTGTGGCAGGACCAAGTATACCTACACCAGTAGTGCCCATCCTTATTACCCAGGAGGGCCACACCAAATCTAAGCACAACCTTGTGTGGGCCACACAGATTCTACACATTTTCATAAGACGTAAAGTCACCTGTATTGATTTATATTTTAGATGGTTTCATAGGTATTTAGATAGAAACAACCTATGTGTAGTATTGTCTATTTAAAAACAAAAAGAAATCAGTGAACAAAACATGTATTAGAATTATAGAAAACGGGGGGGGGGGGGGGTAAAGAACACATAACCCTCTCCTTAATTAGCCATTAGTATATTGTGTTGAAACAGGCCTCAGGCCTTATGATATGCTCTGGTGGGCCGTGTACAGCCCGTGGGCCGTAAGTTGGGCACCCATGACCTGGACCATCCCTGACAGGTGTATGTCCAACCTGTGTAAAAACCTACAATGATGGGGATTCCACAACCTCCCTTGGAAGCCTATTCCAGAGTTTAATTACCCTTATAGTCAGAACATTTTTCTTAATTCAAACCTAAATCTCCCTTGCTGCAGATTAAGCCATTAGTTCTTGTCTTACCTTCAGTGGACATGGAGAACAATTGATCACAGTCCTCTTTATAGCAGCCCCTAACACACCTGAAGACTGATATCAGGTCCCCCTCAGTCTTCTTTTCTCAAGACTGAACATGTCCAGTTTTTTTAACCTTTCCTCATAGGTCAGGTTTTCTAAACCTTTCATTATTTTTGTTGCTCTCCTCTGGACTGTTTCGAGTTTGTCCACATCTTTCCTAAGGTGTGGCGCCCAGAACTGGATACCGTACTCCAGCTGAGGCCTCAGTGCCGAGTACAGCAGGACAATTGCCTCCTGTGTCTAACGTAAGACACTCCCATTAATACACCCAAGACAGGGTTGCTCTACTCACCGCTGGATAGCGCCACCTCCTGGTGGTTCTGGGGATTAGCTCAGTCAGGCAGACGCTCCTTCCAGCAGTTACACCCTGTTAGTTTCTCCTCTGCAGCCACTCTTTCGCTTCAGGAACTGCAGCGTCCTCTTCATGACTCAGCCCTCTGGCTAGTTCACTGTTGTGGTTTCTCCTTCCAGGGGGAGTGTATCAAAGTGCCCACTCTTCAGCAGCCTGAGGCTTCATTGCCTCACAGGGACACTCTCACAATGGCTGGCAAGGGAACCTGGGCCCACCCTCTACTCCGGGTTCCAGCTAAGAGACCCTGTACACAGCAGCCGAGAGCCATTCCCTGCACCTTGCTGCCTTTCCCTTAGCTGCTTCTATACTTCCTGGCCAGTGCTTAATATGTAATGAAAGAGGTGCCATGGATCAAGCAATTTCTTTACATTCATAATGGATGCAGCAAGCCCAGAGGTGCTGGGGCTATGAACTGCCACACCTAGAGGTGCCAGGGCTGAGCCCTGGCAAGTCCTGGCACAAATTAAGCACTGGTCCTGCCCACTCCTCTGGGTTTGCCAGTCTCTCCACTCCCTCCTCCCATGGAGTAACTTTAGACAGCTCATTTCTCCAGCCCCCCCCAAACACACCTCCATTTTCCCAAGGAGTAACTGTAGCCCCCTCTGCTTCTAATATCCTGTCTTTTGTAGAAGTCTCACCTGTCCCTTAGAGGTGAGTGTCTCTTTAGTTAGCTGCCACCAGCCTAAAACGTGCCCATTTTCAGCCTGATTAGCTAATTGGGCCCAGCTGGCCCAATTCAACCCTTGCAGGGCCAGTGCAGGGATCATACCCCTTCACAACACCCAAGAATGATAGTCTTTTTCTCAGCTGCATCACGTTGTTGATGCATATTCAATTTGTGATCCACTATAACCCCCAGATCCTTTGCAGCAGTATTACAACCTAACCAGTTATCCTCCATTTTGTAACTGTACATTTGATTTTTCCTTCCTAAGTGTAGTACTTTGCACTTGTTGATTTCAGACTAATTCTCCAATTTGTCAAGGTCGTTTTGAATTCTAATCCTGTCCTCTGAAGCGCTGCAACCCCTTACATCTTGGAGTCATCTACAAATTTTATAAGCATGCTGCCCACTCTGTTATCAAGTCATTAATAAAAATATTGAATAGTACTGGACACAGGACTGACTCCTGTGTGACCCTATTAGGTATGTCCTCCCACTTTGACAGTGAACCGTTGATAACTACTCTGAGTATGGTCTTTCAATCAGTTGTGCAACCATGTTATAGTAATTTAATCTAGACCATATTTCCTAATTTGCTTACGAGAATGTCATGTGGGGCTATGTCAAAAACCTGACTTTCCTGAACGTTTGGGAGGAGCGATGATGGAGGAGTGGATGGAGAGGTTTATTTTCATCTTTTCAAACATTTGTCCAAATGTCCCAATAAGTATGGGTGGGACTTTTGAGAAGCGCTCAGCGTTGAGCTAACTCAGGGTGAGGGGGAGGAGATGTTCAGAAGGCCAATATCCATTAAACATCTAATTCCCATTACACTTGGTCAAATGGGGAGAGAAGTAGGCCAACACTAAGCATTCTTGAACATCCCACTTTAAAGGGTGGCAGAGAGAGGGGAAATTAAGAGTCCTTGTTCTCCCTAGCAATATATTTCAAGACAAACAAGAAAGGCTAAGTCAAATACAAATTTCCACTGCAGCACCACTGACCCCAAGACCCAGCCTACTAAGCCCTCGAGATACACACCTTGTTAGCATTCCACATGCTTCTTATCACTCCCCCAGCCCTTCCTCCCCTGCCCTCTTGTTTACTTACCAGCACAGTGCACACACACGCTCTTTACATTCCTTCTGTTATAGCCTACACCACTTCTCCTGGACTGGAGAAAAGCCCACCCACCTCTTGCGCAAACATGCCTCGGCGAATGCAAGCAGGGGTAACAAAGCAAAGTTCCCAGCCAATGGGAGCTGTGTGTGGGGGGGGGTGCCTGCAGGGGAGGACAGCGCACGGAGTCCTCTGCTTCCCCCTTCCCCCCCGAGCTGCAGGGGTGTGGTGCCAGCCGCTTCTGGGAGTGGCGCAGGGCCAGGGCAGGCAGGGATCCTGCCTTAGCCCCGCTGCGCCACAGGGTTGGCAATCCTGCGGGCTGGGTCCAAGCCTGATGGGCAGATCCAGCCCGCAGGCCATAGTTTGCCCACCCCTGGTCTAAGAGGTTGTACCTGGTAAAAGTTTGCAAAGAAACTGGTGATGACAATAAAGACTTGTTCACATGGCACTTCCCCATTTTATGTCCAAGACTCACCTTTCAGGCACATTCCTTTTACAGCTCACCCAACCCTTCCTGAAAACATAATGTAAATGGCCACTCATGCAACATAGATACATTCCCAGGAAGGAATTCACTGGTCTTATGTAGTAACACTATGTAGGGGAGAAAGTGCAGGGGCTGAGAGGGACTTCTTAGAGAGAGAATTTTTCATTTCCTGGGTGCTAATATTTAGTATCATGACTGATCTTTTGGGAAGGGCCTTGATCAGGAAGTAGCTGGAGGCCAACCATGCCTGGCTTAATTCCTAGGTTCTCACTGGAATTGTACTGTATGTTTTTCTTATACATAGAGTGAAATGGTTTCTATGTCAGATGCAGAACAAGTTTTTCATATTTATTGAGCCCATTTAGAAAGTTTCCTTATCTACTGCCGTTGTGTAACGCAAGAATGGCTGTCTAAGAAAGAGGAATGCCTATTTGGATGATCACTTTCTGTTCCCAGGAAGTTTGTCCTGCACTTCATCTAAGAATCAGGGTTAGTGCAGTTCTTGTTTGGTACATGCAGTGCGGAAAGGCTACAAAGAGCAGCAGAGACATGGTGCCAGGAGACAATTTGTGCGTATAGGAGTGAATTTTGCCAGATGAATTAAAGCAGCAGTTTTGGAAACAAGTTGTATTCCTGTTAGACTAGGAAATGTCAACGTTAGTCATCGCTCAATAAAGCAACAGGCCCTACGGGGGATGGTTTCTTGCAGATATCCTACCAATTCACTTCCCCAATGTGATCCCCTAACTGTCCTACTGTTATATTATTGCAAATGGTATTGTTTGGACTGGATATATCATCTCAAAGGATTGGCAAATTAAGAGAATTGAGAATCTTTAGTTGTGAGACCTACAGGATACTTAGTACTAAATATGGAACCATGTTGCAAAATTTTGCTCTGAATCTAGATTTTGAGCAACATAAATTTTGCAGCCATCTGAATTTAAGACTCAGGTCACGGTCACTGTACAGCCTGGAACTAGCCACAACATTCAGCTCTGGGTCCAGTTTCAGCTTGGAATTCCCACTCCATCAGTTTCAAGGGCATTTAGATTGGTCAGGCCCATTTCAAGTCTATAGTCCTTCTAGATTGCCTGGAACCACAACTGCCAACCATTTTTTCCCTTGCCTTAAGGGAACACATGTGAGTCAAATGAACAAACCTAGATACATGACTGTCAGCAAGCAGGCTGTGACGGTGCTGCCCGTGGGAGCCAGCTGAGGTCACTCAATCAGGGTGAACTGCAAACAAAACGGGACAGACAAACCCCAAATGCTGGTGGTTACTCCAATACTTAGATTTACCAAGCCAGCACAAAACAGCTTCTGTAGTACCTCACTGGTTACTCCGAAGTCCAAACAACGCAGTTCTCTTAAAGTACCCAGCCTCAGGCCTCCATCCTAACATCCTGGGTACTTTTCTTCATATAAAAGAAAAGGTTCTTCCAATCCCAAAGGATCAGCCACATACCCAGGTCCAACTATAACTTAGATCTTACCCAAAATACACGCTTATAGCCAATTCTTATTAACTAAGCTAAAATTTATTAAAAAAGAAAAGAGAGAGTGTGTTGGTTAAAAGATCAATATACATACAGACTTGAATTCAATTCTTGAGGTTCAGATGCATAGCAGAGGTGAGCTTATAGTTGCCAAAAGTCCTTTTAGATATAGTCCATAGGTTATAGTCCAATGTCCATATTCAGGGTGGCTCCAGTCAATGACTGGGGATCTCAGTCCTTGTGGCTTAAGGTTCCCCCCTCTTGAAACCCAAAGCAGATCTGAGATGAAGTAGGATCATGTCCCAGGGTTCTTATACATTTCCAGCAGCCTTTCGGCCTGAGAAAACAATAGGCTTAATTCTCCTTCTCTCAAACATCCTGGCAATTAGCACAGGGTAATCTATCCATTAAACCTTTCAGATACAGGTTACCACAACCTTCAAAGATATATATAGAGAATAATACTATTTCACTCAAGTATCATCATAAATGTTAATATTCCTTTTTTGATCTTTGAATTAAAGTTATAGCAATAGACAAGACTTGTTTGCTTACATCACAAGACCTGAGCAAACATCTACCCTTGAGATCTCTAACAATGCAGACTTGCATTTCAAAGCTCTATTCATTTACATATCTTCCTAACCAGTCCTTAAGGTTCGCCCAAGAGTCGGGTCAGTCTGTGAGTTAATTAACTCTTTCTGGCCCTGTCACCTTCCAATGAAATATTATATTACACTAATAACGTCACACAGACCAACAAAGAATATTTTGCCCCGACTCAAATGTTCGTCTATAAAATGATGCTTTCTCCCCAAAATGTAAGATAGCCAAAAGCTATCATAATCATAGAATTAGAATCATAGAATATCAGGGTTGGAAGGGACCTCAGGAGGTCATCTAGTCCAACCCCCTGCCCAAAGCAGGACCAATCCCCAACTAAATCATCCCAGCCAGGGCTTTGTCAAGCCTGACCTTAAAAACCTCTAAGGAAGGAGATTCCACCACATGTGGAGGAAGCTAAAGTTCAGAAACAGTCAAGCAGGTGTTTTCACCTTGTGAGGACTCTGGATCAGTAGCTAGGTCAGCATGGTTCCTGCTGCATATCACCTCCAAATAAAAGATTCTGTCCTCGAAGCACAACATTACTCAATCTCTTTACAATGCAGTGGCAATCTGTATGAGAGCGTGAGCCCATCTCTATGGCAACAACATGCTGTGTTCTGGTAACAAGGGAGCAGACCGCTCTTCACCACTGACAGGAGAACAAGGCAGCGAGGTTTGCCCTTTCCTTGACACGGCACGAAAATTCTTCAAGTTCAACAAACGGGTGTTAAAATATGAACAGCTTGCCCCATCATTTTGAGCTATTCTTAGGCTGTGTTTCAAGCACTCCCATCTTGCCTGATGTTTTCTTGCTTGACAAAGTGGTGTACTGAATAGACTGGAGGGAGAATTCCCAACTTGAAATCTCAAAACAGAGAATTTTTAAAAGTCTTGAAATCTTTTATACGCTAAAAATAATCTGTGGACAACCCTAAGATTTAACAGTTGCCGTGATTCTGAACAGTATGTCAACCGGGAAGTGCCTCATTGCAGGATTAGGGCTCCTGTCACCCTGCTGGAAAAGGCCAAGAGTCCCTCCCAGGAGTATCTCAATTAGCCATTGGTAGGATGGGGCCTGTGATGTGGCTGGGCAATTCTGATTCCATCCAGTAAAGGGCAGTGGAACTCATGCACACTAGCCAGTTTATTATAATCCCCTTCTACTTCTTACTCACTAGATTTAAAAAAAAAAGGCTCAGTAAGGCTTGTGTAATAGAACTAGAAGTGTAGGTGCAATATACTTAGCTTACAAAGAATGCCAACATTTATGGCTGCATGGCAGAAGTTGACTTGCTCCAGGGATGAGAAGTATATTATAGGGAGAAAACCCAAGTCTTTTACTTGTCCAGTGAAGGGAGGGGTGTGTGTTTTCCCCCTCTGGAGCCTTCAGTCCACTAATAGACTAATGGTCTGCTCCAGTTTTGCAACTTTGCTAATGAAGAGTCATTCCGCAGGCTGAAGCAAGGATGGGCAAATTGGCTTTGATTAAATAAGATTTTATCTCCAGCTTTCCCCAAGACTTGAAAGGGATGTTGGAGGTTTGAAAAGAATTCATTTTCATTTACCTGCCCCGCTCCCCGCCACACACCCCATAATCATTCCTTATTGCTCTTGCATTTCCTGATTCTGCAAGAGACACACACAGCAGAAATACAGCTAGAAAGCACTGTATATCCTGCCATAGCATTTGTTCACCCAAGATTGGTACCCAAACATCAGTTACGCAAGAGGCTCAGAGAAGCATCTTGTGATGGAATGCACTCCTGCAGTCCCACCTTGCACACCACTGTAATAATCTTTGCACAAAATATGACTTGTAAGGTATCATTTGAAACTAATAACTTGCTGGTCAATATCATCATGGTGAAACATATGTAGCAACCTGACTGAAGTATGTTTACCAGACAAGTCTGAGAGGGGGAGTTATCAAAGACAAAGCTGACGCCTCTAGCCAGGTACCATCAAAGTTGATAGGCCATCACCAATCAAGTGGTCATTATTGGCAAGGAATGGGGGCAGGAACAAACAGATCTGCCCTTAGCACACAACAGCTTGGCACACCTTTCACCACCAGACTCCTTGTCTCCATCCTCACAGCAGGAATGAAATTTATATAAGGGTAACCCTCAGGAAAATGCATTTCAAAGGATGACATTTCAAAGCAAAGAGCAAAACCACCCAAAGTTATCAATTCCTATCCATCACTTGCTCTTTCACCTAAGACAACAAAAGAAACCAGTGCATTTGACTTTGGGAGAGACCCTGACCTGAAATTTGGTCAGCCCTGTTGTGGGAAACATGTGGGAAGAATTTTATCTTGCACTAAGTTTAGTTTATTAAGTATTAGCACCAGAAAGCTTATCTTTATTTCTCTTGTAAGCATTTCTGACTTTAATGCCATATACTTGTACTCACATAAAATCTATCTCCCTGTAGTTAAATTTGTTTTATTCTTGAATCAAAACTAATCTAATGTTGTGAATTGTTTCGGTAACTCCATTTAGGGTAGCAAACTGTTGTATGTTGATCCTCTTAGGAGGCAATGGACCTAATATATCTGGATTGTCCCGGAGGGGGCTGGACAATGTAGAACTCACGTTTTGGGGGGAAATCCAGGACTGGGAGTGTGTTTGGGTCACTGTACAAGTGGTAACCAAGGCTCGTGGAAATCAGAGTGTGATTGATGTGTGGCTGGCAGGCTGCAGCTATACATAGACACTCAGGGTGTGACCTGCATGCTGTTTGACTGTTTGTGAGTGGCCCAGGTGGGAGCTACAGAAGCAAAGAGAGGCACACCAGGTTGCAGGACAGGTGGTGACACAACCCCTCATGTGTCTGGATTGCACCACACATTGTCATACATCTGAAATTGTAGATAGAGCTTCCCCACACTGAACCAAATTAGCTGAACACTGAGGTTGGCCCCTCAATATTCTGAAGACACTGCACTTTTTGGACGGGAGAGCTTCCCCAATAGGAACACTTTCTAGGCCTTAAATGGTTAAGGCTCTAATTCTTATCCAAACTCAGTCAGAAATTAAATAAAACTTTCTGGCGACTGGAATAATTCAGAACATTCTGTGAATGTGACTTCATAGGGGGAAAAGATCTGAGATCGACCTCTTCTCCCCCACCCAATGCCGGGTTGCTTCTGTTTGGAGAGACTCTTGTAGAATTTTGGGAGTGTTGGTAAGCAGAACGCCTGGTCCTCTGATTTATTGCTCTTGTGGGTATGAATGCTGCAGACCGCCTGGTAAGACCACCATCCCTCCACCACTATCTTGGAAAGTTTGAGCACAGCTAATCAAACAGTAGAGCACCTTCCATTACTATGATCGCTACTGCTGAAATGTCAAAGCCACTTTCCCCACAACCAACACTGGCCTTGTTAGTGGGGGCACTGCTAACAGCAGGGGTGAAAATACCAGTCAACTCACCACCACCTGTGAGACAAAGACTCTATGACCCACGGGCACTCTCAAACAGCATTATGATATTTTGTTGTATCTATCCCCCTTTACTGATGGTTCCTCACATTATTAGCTTTTTGACTGCCACTGCACATTATCCGCACCATCAGCACCCAATGTGCTGGGTCATATAGTAGTTGATCTACTCCCACTTATGCACTGCGAATTGTATTGATTCATGAAGGAATCCTATTAGTCAATATTAGGTGGATTCAGGGCTGGCTCCAGTGTTTTGGCCGCCCCAAGCAGCCAAAAAAAAAAAAAAAAGCCACGATCACGATCTGCGGCGGCAATTCGGTGGGAGGTCCTTCACTCTGAACGGGAGTGAGGGACCGTCCGCCGAATTGCCGCCGAATAGCTGGACGTGCCGTCCCTCTCCGGAGCGGCCGCCCCAAGCACCTGTTTGCCAGGCTGGTGCCTGGAGCCGGCCCTGGGTGGATTAACCAGCTGAGAAACTGATGAGGTGTTTTCATACATGTACAAACACAAGATCAATATCGGTTTATAGTTTGCAAACGTAAGTTTGTCTTGTGAATTTAGGCAAAGGGTGTCTGGGGATATGGAGCAGAGTTAAAGTTTTCTGAGGTCCTTAACTTTGCATTTCCGTAGTTTTCAACTCTATTTTTTTCCTTTAGTGTGCATTTCCTTGCTGTCCGATGCATTTTAAACATCTACGTTCTATTAAAAAGTGTCTTTCCCTTAAAGTTTTTGCAACTTTAAATATGGCAAAACAGAATTATTTCAATGTACCAGAAGTTTCTACTATCTGCCTCAAAAAACAGCTAGTGTATACAAGTACAGTCAGGGTTCAAAAATGATTAAAAAATGAGCTCATGTCAATATTTATTCTCAAGGTAGCGTGTCACGTTGGTGAGGAACGTATAGTGCAGCTCTATTTTTCAGTGTGTACATTAGAGCTAGGAAAATATTGCAAAAAATAGTATTCACTATCATTTGTTCCAATAAAAACTATGAGTTTACTTCAATGGACTCCTCTCCTTCTTTATCCATTTTCTTCAAACATTCATACAAGTGATTTCACATTCAAAAAATGTCTGCAGAAAGCAGGCGACTCCTGGATACTTTTGCAAGCCTGTACTCATGAAAATGTTTGTATCAGAGTGTTCTGTGACCATCCATCTCTTTGATTTCACTCTGCCTGCTTACGAAAGTTTCAGTGATGCAACAAAAATGCAGATACACAGGAGACCAGTCAGAGCCAAGAGCAACAAATAGTGAAGAGCATTCAAACTGAAGAGTTCATAAACAACCTTTAGGCTGCGAGGAGCAAAACTTTTGCATCAGATCTGAACCCTGGCATGGAAATAGCAGTGGTGTCTACTACCAAACTCTGCGAATGACTTTCAATGTTCAGCGTTTTCCCCCATCGGTATAAGGAGGCGGGGGGAGGAGGGGAAGCAATACTCCCCTACCTCACAGACAGCAGGAAGGAGACTGGTGGGGGCAGAGATGGGTACAAAGTTCGCAAGTTTGTAATGCCCATGCAAGAAGCCCATGGAAGGACAGAGCTTGAAGTTGTCTTGTCCACCATTCAGCCTGTTTTGCACAGAAACTACAGCAAGTTAGTTCACAGAACTAGGGTCTGATTCAATGACGATTGAAGTCAATGGGAGACTTTCCGTGGGCTTTGGAACAGGCCCTTACAGATTTAGAGGAACAAGACGGCACCCCCATCAATGTGGCAGTACACTTTCTAGTATTCTGCTTGGTCTTTTTTTTTTCTTTCTTTCTTTTTTTTTTTTTTTTATGAAAGAGTCTCAGCTGCAGAGCTTTCACTAGTTCAGAGCTTAATAGCACGGAGTACTGGGATATTGTTCCAGATCAGTGTTATTCATATGACATTGTGACAGCCAAACCTAACAGGGGAGGTATCTCTTCACTTTCATACACTGTGCCTCAAAAGTTAATGCTACTGTAACCTTTACTGTACTTTCAAACAACTAAAAACCAGCCTGCTGTAATTCTCTGTTTCCTGGCGGATCAAAGCATTCACATCCATCAAAAAACAAACACAAAACCCATTTCCTTATTCTCAAGTTACACTCATATGTAGAGACTCTCAATGTGAACCAGGAAGGCAAATTCACATATTCCTGAACAGCACAATAAAGGATTTGTTGCATCATTCAAGTATGTTCTTGAACTGTAATAAAATTGCTTCCCTGCTGTGCGTTCCCTGCTAGCTCACTGACCCATACTGTTTAGTGCACAATATAGATCCTCCCTCCCTGCTGTCAATTGATGCAGTGTGTGCGTGCACGTGTCTCTGTGAAGTTTGCAAAAAGAATCTGGCTTTTTATTTCATGAGGAGTTCATAGATTTCAAGGCCAGAAGGGGTCGTTAGGATCAGCTAGGCTGCCCTCCAGCATAACACTGGCCACTGCACTTCCCCCAGTGATTCCTGCATCCAACAACTCGCAGTTGAACTGGAACCTAACTTTTAGGAAGACATACCATCTTGATTTAGAGACTCCACAAGTGAATCTTTCCCCCAGCCCTGGGGAAGCTATTCAAATAGTTAATGACCATCGGTGTTAAACGTTTGCATCTCATTTCCAGTTTCAGGTTTGATGACTTCCATCTTCTAACCACTGACTCTTATTATGCACCTGTCTGTTAGATGAAAGAGTCCTCTACTATCAGATATCTTCTCTCTGTGTCTGTATGTATAGACTGGGATTGAGTTTACTTCTTCATTTCCTTCATCTCTTACTCCTGGGGGAATTCTGTGCCACTGCGCATGCACAAAATTTATGTTCCCTACAGATTTCTTTGCTTCCCAACAGAAAAATTACTTTCTGATGGGGAAGCAAAGGGAAGCCACAAGAGCGGTCATGCGACCCACCCCAGCAGTGCCCAGGGCAGCTGGCAGAGACGTAAATCACTGCGGGGCAGAGAGTGGGACTGGGGAAGACTGACTGGTGGCTCCTACCCTGCACCAGGCTCAGCTGCTAGTCCTGTGCACTGCAGGCTGGGGAAGACGGGATTTCCTCTTCCTCTGCACAGCATCCGGGGCTCTGTCAGACCCACCCCCAGATTTCTCCCCCGGCTGTACAAAGCTCTGCAAACTCTCCCACCCACCCCGCGCTTCCTGCGCCCATCGCTCCTCAGCTGCAGTGGGAGGAATCACTGTACAGGTAGCTGCTCCCGCATCCGCCCAACCCCATGCATCCAGACCTCCTCATACCCAGACCTTCCTGTTGAGCTCCCACCACACCCAGCCCCCCCAATGAGCCCCACTCCCCTGCAACTGGACCCCCCCGACAAGCCACCCGTACCCAGATGCTACCCCACTGAGCCCCAATCAGCTGCACCTGGATCCCCACTTCTCCAGCATCTGGACCCCCCACTGAGCCCCCCACAGCCAGATCCCTCTCCTGAGCTCTATTCTCTCCACACCCAGATTCCCCCCCCAAGCCCAACCACCTTCACATGGACCCCCCCTGCAGAGTCCCATTACCATTGTACCCAGATCCCCCCTACTGAGCCGCCTGCACCCAGATTGCCCCACACAGAACCCTTTCAACCCATGCCTGGATTGCTCCCCACACTAAGCCCCTCCACACTTGGGATGCCTTGTTGAGCCTGTCTGCCCACACCTGGTGCACCTGGCATGGACGGGCAGGGCCCTGGGGTGTTTCTGGGGCAGGCCACGTCCTTGTGCTGTGAGAGGGTTGGGTGCAGCCTCACTGCTGAGCCCGTGTCCTGGGGGGAGCTGCACAGTGATCTCCCACCTCTGTGCAGCCAGTGGCCTGTGCTCCCCAATGCTATGCTGGAGCATCCATATTTATTTGACAAAATTTGCAGAATTTTGCAAAAATTTAAAATATTGTACACATAATTTTTAATTGTTTGGCACAGAATGCCCTCAGGAGTAATCTCTTTCCTCGCATAGGGCAGAAAGGGAAAGAGCAGAATTTGCTAAGAGGACCTGATTTTAAAAATGCCACCTACTACATCTTCAGCATGAACTATTCCAGTTAAATTCATGAAAACTCAGATAATATAATATGGCAGACATTGGGGTGGACCAGGCAAATAAACTCCACATTTATATTGATCCTCTTACTGAGCATAATAGGTTCTTATCTCTGCCTCTGTTCGTACATCAGTTTTTCTCCCTGTGGCCTGCAGTCTCCCACTGGCAGATGGGCAAACTGTTCTTTAGCACTCTAGCCAAACTTCAGATAAGGTCTTTTCCCTCCTGGAGATAATGAAAATACCCACATTACAGTCAAATTACACCCAGCCTCCTGCTGGGTAACATTGTCCTCTGGGCTCAGAAGTTCATTTGTCCTTGATGACACATTGCCAGAGAAGGGGGAGGAGACGTCTTCCAAACTCAATGGAAGTCCCAGCCTGAAGCCCCTATAGGTGGAGGTGGTAACTGAGATCTCAAACACACCCTGCAGTGCATTGGGCTCTTCATTCTCACTTCACCACTCCTTGCGGGTCTTTCTACACCCTGTCCCAGGCCCCTTCCATCAGCCCATCCTACCTATTTTCCAGCCTAGCCACTCTGGATCCTTTCCCCACATCTTACCCCCAGTCTAAACTCTCTCTGACTGACCACAGAGCTTGCCTTTTATACAGACCTGCCCCACCAGACTGCAGTCACAAGGTTCCCTCAATGACCTGACCCCTGGCCTACAATTCCCAGGCTCCCTTCAGTCTACATTTCCCAGCAGTCCATTGCCAGCAACACCCAGCGTAGCGCACCTAGTGTAAAGGGCCCTGCATGCTACTGTGCACTCAGCAACTTTTGAAAGATAAAAGGGCAGCAGGTCAGGAGCAAAGGCTAGAATGTGTGGAGGAGAGGTGGCTGATATGGACAGTGTTAGAGGGTTGCAGGCTGCAGACGAGTGGATTTCCTGATTGTTTGATCACATTAGTATACTAAGTTTAGCGCTTGGTGTGCACTGGCACTGGTCAGGAGCTTTCCAATGGAATGTTTTTCCCCCCAGAAAATGCCCATTTGTCAAGAGCAAAATGGTTCAAAAACTGTGTCAGTTTTGACAAAACATTTAGATAGAGTCAAAAAGTCCTATTTGGACCTTTTGGGGAACATTTTGATTTTTTTTTGCCAAACAACTTTTTGATTAGAAATTTCTTTTATATATCATACCAAATTTTTAAAAATTAAAATGTCAACATCCAAACATAACATTTTGATTGACCCAAAACAAATTTTCTTTTTCTTTTTAATGGACATTTTAAAAATGGTTCTGTTCCAGAATGGAAAAAAAAAAAAAGTAACTCGGGGTATTCCCCATGAAATAGAAAAATCTATTTCCCACCCAGCTCTATGTCCACCTCAAAAATAACCAGGCCAGAGAGCTAGCTCAGAGCAGTAAAGGTCCGTCTCTGTTCTTTGAACATTAGCAATCAGCAACCTCCAAAATAAAATAAAATAAAATAAAAATTTGCATAGTTGAAGGAGAAATTCCTCTTTCTTTAAGTCAAGAAGGAGAAAAGAGAATTTTCAGGATGGGATTCCGTATCCCTTCAGCTTTGCTTGACAGCCAACATAATCTGAATTGCATGGAATGTCAAGGGCTGTTCTCTCTCCAGTTCATAGAAAAAACATTTTGTCCCTGGTCCAATACTTGAGTGGCATGTTTGAAACCCACTTATCGCAATCTGAGCACTTTAGTTTAAGGAGCGCCTGGGCCAAGCATACTTTCCATTCCACTTTTAACGGCTGCAAATGCCAAGCCACAATTTTCTGCACTAACAATATATCCTCTTCAGTTGGGGGTCACTAATGGTAAAAGGAATAGTTTATGTTTACTGTGCTCTTCACCCTGAATGATCCCAAGCTGCATTACTACAGAGACAGCCACACTTCAGCTACGGGATGCACCCAATCTGGAATGGGGTTTAGGATACATCTGTGTTCAGGCTCCCCACTAACGTCAAGTTGTAGAATTTACTGACATCTGAGGCCAGATCCTCTGCAGGTATAAACTGTTCCACCGAGGTCACCAATTCAGGATTTGATCTTTCATCTATTGGCTGCTGCCTGCAACCATGCATCCTCCATAGGGGACTGGGTAATTTTTTGTTGGACACCAGTATTTTGAGGAAGATGTTGCTTGGTATCATTCTAACTTATGCAAAATGCGCATACACACACACACACACACACACACACGTGATTTTTTTTTGTCTGAAAGATTTTTCCAGTGAAAAAATGCAAATTCAGCAACACAAAACCATTTTCTGAATTTATGTCATGTTCAGCTAATTGTTCATGTACAAATACCAGCCCTACCCCCCAAATATCTGAAAAAGTGAAAATGTTTCATTTCAATGCTTTTGAAATACTTAATTGTTCAACAATATACCATAAGGAGGGGCAGGAGGTCAATTTATTACCAGCTGACAACATAATTCCTGCAATCTCTTATGCCCGGAGTGGACTCCCCCCCCCCCAACATTTTCCATTTGAACACTTTGCTAGGCACATGTTCTGTTATGTGAAGAAGGTTCAGTTTGGCAGCAGCATTCCATCTCCTACACAGCAAGGTAGGATAGATTTTGTGATGAGGTTAAGTGGAATTTTACTAAGGGTGGCAAAGTAGGCTAACATAATGGAAAAGGATTCTCCAAAAATGCCAAATCCATAAAATGATACACATGTTTCAGTAGCCTTGTGATCTCAATAATCTAGTATTAATAGATTATTAATCCCCAGGGATTGCTTTGCATTCTGATGATGGCTTAGATGAGCCAGTAGGCTTTGCTTGGAGCTATTTGGAAGGTCTTGCTTCTAAGCACGGACTCTTATTTGCTTCTCCCCCCCTCCACAATCATCATAATTTTCTTTCTATGCTAGGTTATTTTTCCCATTTCTTCGGCTTTAACAGGGTCTTTAAATCCACCAAAGGTGAGAGCAATTCCTTAGATCACAGGGTTTTCCTGCTATCCTGTCACTTCCCCATTATCACTGATGCCTGATTGCACTAATATTTTGTCGTGGTTCATCTTGTTGCAGATGTTTCATTTTCTAGCATTATTGGGTGACTCCAGTCAGAGATAACTCTCTGACCAAAGAGCTTGTGAATTATATAGACAAGACAGACAATGGGTAGAAGATTAATTATTCCTACTTTACATGTGGGGAATTGAGTGCAGAAAAATTAAGGAACTGGTTCAACAGAGCACTAAAGTGTATACTGAATTTAAGCAGCCCCATTGAAGTCAACAAGACTATTCAAATGTCCACTTAAGCACATGCTTAACTTTGTTTCCTGACCTGGGGGCTAAGTGATCTATCAAGGTCACACCCAGCATCTGTGGCAGAGTTGAGTATTTAACCAGGATCTGCTGAGTCCCAGTGAATTGCCTTAACTACAAGACTACCCTGACTCTTATAAACACCAGACTGACCAAAGTAATGTCATACAAGGAATCAATAATTAAGGAAGAATTGATTTCAAATATTTTGCTTTAAACTATAGTTATGTTTATTCAAAATCGACATATCTATTCCAATACCGATTTGAGAACTTAAACTAGTAGTTATTTAATTAAAAAAAAACTGCAATCCACCTTTAAATTGCATTTACAACCATTTCCTCTTACCCCTGAATAGAGCTGATGAAGACAAAGAAAGGCCATGGCTACATCTCCTGTGTCAAATAATGTAAACAAAAAAACCCAACAGTCTAATTCACTTAAGTTACCTAGTGGAGGCAATTAACCTTTTGAGTGAGAGACGCTAACTGCAAGTAATTCTGTTTTCTACTGTTCCATATCTTTGTGTAAGCCTGACCTGACCCTGCAATAATCAATCATTTCTTTTGTTGAAAGTCAATACGCTCTCATAGTTTCTTCTTAGATATTTTTTGGAGCAGAAGAATTGCCAAATGAGAATACCCCATTGACCCCTCAAGTCTGGTATTTTGTGTATAACAAATGGACAGAACCAGATGCCACAGAGGCAGATAAAAAAAAAATCGCATAATGGGCAATTATGGAATAGATTGCCCACAAGGGAAATGTTTTCCTAACCTCTTTCAATTAGTTGAATGCTTGGCTTATACCCTGATTTACAATATTCTCTGAGGGCTTGTCTACACTACCAAGTTTTGTTGACAAAACTTATGTTGACACCCAAAAGTCGACAAAACAAAAATCGCAAAAGGGTGTTCACACTTGCTCCCCCTGTCCACAGATCATGTCCACATTGGGGACACCATCATCGACAGGGTGAGCAATGCACTGTGGGTATCTATCCCTCAGTGCAGTGTTGTGGGAAGGAAGAGCTGATCACTGTCAGAGTTTTCCTACAGCCCCCTCAGCTGCGGAGAGCAGCATCACGAGTAGCTCTGTGAGCGCTCCATACTGAGGAATGGCAAAGCAGCACAGCAGTCTGTCCCCCTTCCCCTGCAGCAGCAGTCTGCCTGCAGCTGTGTTCCTAGCGCTGGGCAGAACAGGAGCATTCCAATGATTTGCTCTTTGTTCCCCAAGCAGAGCAGAACACAGATACTTCCCGGATCTTTGAAAGGGGAGCAGGGGCGGCTTTATGTTTTTTGCCACCCCAAGCATGGCAGTCAGGCGGCTTTCGGCGGCACGCCTGCGGGAGGTCCGCCAGTCCCGTGCCTTTGGCATACCCACCGCCGAATTGCCGCCAAAGGCAGCCTGACTGCTGCCCTCAGAGGGACCGGCAGATCACCCTCCGTGGCTTGCCACCCCAGGCACGCGCTTGCTGCGCTGGTGCCTGGAGCCGCCACTGAAGGGGAGGGGCGCATGCCTGCAGAGCAGCAGAGATCAAAACACTGAGCAGACCAATCAGGGCAGGCATTGTGGGATACTGGCAGAAGCCAGTTCTGTCGACAAAACAATCAGCAGTGTCTACACTGGCTCTTTGACAATAAAGGAAAGAGAAAAGACAAAAGTTTTTTGTTACCAAAACTGGGCGATTTTCGCGACAAAAGTCTCACTGTAGTGTGTATGCTCTTGCTAGTTTGTCACCAAAAGGCAGTTTTTTGTCACACCGTTTTTGTGTGACAGTAATGCCAGTGTAGAGAAGCCCCAAAAGGGTCCTGGGATCCAGGTGGCTCTTGGGCATCTTTCAGTCAATGTTAATTAATGTTGTGATACTTTTCAAATAAATCATTTTATTTATTTTGTTTTTAATTTCCCACCTAGCTCTCGTGTGGACCGAACCTTTGACTCTATGGGAGAAATCTGTATAGCAGCCGCCTTTAGCTAATGTGATCAGCCTTTCACTCTCATGCATCAGGACCCTAAGCCCAGTGCCTTTCTGGGAGGAGGGAAGATGGGCTACATTAATATCTTGAAACTACTGCACTGAGTGCTCTGCAGAAGACACTGGGAATCAATTCAGTCCTGTCCTCCCTCTTGTTTCTGGTACAAAAGGGCTTCGAAAGCCATCTCCCTCATTTACTGAGCTGTTGAAGAGGCTCCTCGATAAGCATGAGTTTAGTTAGATCAATAGCACAAACAATAAATCACCCCTCAAACACCAAAGGCATTTTCTCCCCTCCTTTGCATTCTTGGAGCTGGGTGGCTGGTTTAGATCCACATTCAGATTCCTTCAGATGCCAGATGTCAGGCGCTGTCTGGATTTTATCTACCTTAAATCAAAAGAAAAAAAAAGGCAGACAGAAAATAGAGCAAATAAAAAGTTAAAATAAAAGAAGAACAATGTGTGTGTTTTATGTACCGCATGCCGGGTATAAACACAAAAGGACTCCATGTTTGTAAAACTAATTCAGCTGTTTATCAGGAAAACCATTTATAGAGATGCTGCAACTGCAGCTAATATTCTAGTCATGTGCACACAGAATTGTCTAGTCCTGGTGCCTCCTCCAAATACTTCCCTCCTACAGCCTGTGCTGCTCCTCCCTTCATGTGCAGGTTGCTACAATGTGCACCATTAGATCTCACTGCAGCTGGGTCCACTGAAAATTGCAGGGGTACTATTACTATCAGAATGTAAGGCACAGGTGGAATGGCGGGGGGAGGCAGTGAAACTTTCCCAGGCTCCAGCCAAAAATATAGGCACCACCCCACAAATAAGCCATGCCCACTTGAGATATCCAAATGAGATGCCACTCTCAGTAGGTTTCCCCTCTCACTTTCCTAGGAATCTAAATATCTGCCCCTCTGGGCATTGCTCACTGGTGCCTCACTGCAGGCATTTGGGAGCCCCACATCAGAATATCTCCTAGCCCTGAGGTGGAAGACCCCTATTCAAATCCCTTCTCCTTTTCTGGCAGAGGGTAGGGAATTGAACCTGGTCTCCCGCATCCCAGATGAGTGCTCTAACCATTGGATGAAAAGTTATACCCCCACCATCTCTTCCTCCTTCTCTGGACAGATTTTGAATAGGACCTGATCTGGTAGGTGGCCTCTCTGACCATGCCTCCTGGATCAGGCCCCATGGGTGAGCTCCTCCACCTCGCTCCCCTAGTTCATGGATCACACTGTGGCTCAGGCAGGAGACAGGCATCCAGCTGCCGACAGTGAGGCAGCTGCAAGCGGTGCCCATGGGCAGAAACACAGGTGTCTAGGAAACTTTCACAGTGGAAATTTAGGTGCCTACAGGGTCAAGGGGCATCTGAGTGGGAATTTTGTGGATCAAAAAATGAGACTTACGTTCCAAGTCCCTTTGTGGATCTAGGACTAAGGGCCAGACTTCTAACATTAGTTCGAAGGCTAAAGATGCAGCTAGGGGCCTGGTAGAATTTTCAAAAGCACCAGGGCACCTAATTCCCATTTGTTTCAATGGGAGTCAGGCACCTATCTGCACTTTTAGCCTCCTAATTAACTTTAGAAATCTGGCCCTGCTGGGTTCAGCTAGTCTTGGTTCCTTCTAAACAGGGGAAGAAGAAAAATGGTGTCTTCCAAGAGCCACCTACTTGTGGTCCCAAAAATCAAATGTCATGCACAATAGACTGTGCATAACATCCTAATAGAACCGTTCCTCTTCTCTTCTCTAGGCTTTGATCAGCAGTGAAACACTTAACGTTGATATTTCAAGTTATCATTGACAGCTCTACCACCACACCTCAGTTATTATTAGTAATATCCTCAACTATTGAGTAGTTTATGAGATGCACTAATAAGGACTATGCCAATGTCCAGCCCCAAGCAATCATGGAAACATGATATTGACTGAAGGCTAAAGAAATTCTGGTCTGACATATACTAAAGATCTTTCTTCACCCTTGATTTCCCTCAGTTATCTGTCTAACTCAAGTCTCCATCCTTCAAACTACATCTCACCCTAATCCCCCTAAATTGAAAAAAGAACAGGAGTACTTGTGGCACCTTAGAGACTAACAAATTTATTTGAGCATAAACTTTTGTGGGCTACAGCCCACTTCATCGGATGCATAGAATGGAACATATAGTAAGGAGATATATATATACACATACAGAGAACATGAAAAGGTGGGAGTTCCCCTACCAACTCAAAGAGGCTAATTAATTGAGATGAGCTATTGTCAGCAGGAGAAAAAAAACTTTTGTAGTGATAATCAAGATAGCCCATTTAAGACAGTTTGACAAGAAGGTGTGAGGATACTTAACATGGGGAAATAGATTCAATGTGTGTAATGGCTCAGCCATTCCCAGTCTTTATTTAAGCCTAAATTGATAGTATCTAGTTTGCATATTAATTCAAGTTCAGCAGTTTCTCCTTGGAGTCTGTTTTTGAAGCTTTTCTGTTGCAAAATTGCCACCTTTAAATCTGTTACTGAGTGGTCAGAGAGGTTGAAGTGTTCTCCTGCTGGTTTTTGAATGTTAGGATTCCTGATGTCAGATGTGTGTCCCCCTAAATTGGTTTACTTTCTATTGTTTTGACCATTGCCAAAAGGAGGACTTTTAAGGAAACGGGAAAGGTCTGCCTGTCCATTTCACACAGAATTGTTCTCTGACCTAGTTAACCCAGAAAAAAGGTGCTATGTACAGGCCATCAGCACCAACCAAGTAAATAAATGATCATTCATTGAAGACTTCTGGGAACCTTATCAAAAGATAACTAGGAGTAAAAAGATCTTGAACTTTTCGAGAGATACAGATTAACGTTAGTGTATCTGGACAAAGAGGAGAGAATTCTGTAACTTTACATTTCTTCAGTTCATTTCATCCTGTAGAACCCCCAGAGAACTTTGTAGACTATACATAACCATGGCCACAAGCTTAAACATACAGCTGGCAAACATCCAAAGTAGAGATCAGAAAGCCCAGGTTACGTGCCCACATCTGAAAATCAGATTCTCCACACACAATGAGGCACATCTTTCCCATCTCTATTTCCCTTTTTAAATGTTCCAATATATTAACATTACAGAATTAAAAACCAGCAGCTGCTAAATCACACAACTGACAGAGGCCAGTGTCCTTTGCGTCTGACTCATCCTTTTGTTTGCATCAAGCTGTGTTCCTGAGGAAATGAGAACGTTTGTCTCTCTCTCTCACTTCCTTACACAGCTTGTGTACTGCTCCCTAGTCTCAGCCACTGCTGTGGGTCTCTGTAAAAGCTTTCGACATGTCAGCTTGCAGTGACTGCCTAATGTTCTGCATTAAACTAGGCACTAACGACTCCAAGAGACATATCAGAGATATCATATTGCTCCCGCCTTGCTCTGCTTGTTTGTTTGAAATAAGAGGGATACAAATTAATACCCATGACACTGGCAGAGACTGAAATAAATGGGACTGAGGATTATTAACCAAGGGAGGCCTCACAGTGTTAGAGATTATTGCTAAGTGCGATCTGATCTGTTGTATGGAAAGCAACCAGGTTGGGGCAATACTGTACTGCGCCTCATTTTGAAAGACGATCAGAAACCGAAAGTCAGGCAAGTCAAGACTTTGCTTAAAGATTCTGATCTCAGATCACTTATTAACAAATTCCCTTGTGTTGTCTTTTCCTTTCACAAACACCAAAGAGTCAAAGTAAACTTGATAGAGGTCATGTACCAAGAGAAGGGAGCCAAGAAGACAGCAATTGCCTGAGTCTCTTCTGCCCTTCATTTACACCAGTGCGACAAGAGTCCAGATAGGATGAATTGGATAGTGCTTTATGCTCACTTTGCACTGCTGTGAATGATTGCACACAGCACAGGGAAATAGAGAGTGCATCTGCTACATCGTACAATCCAAAGTGGATGTAAAAACCTCTTCCATCTAACCCACAGATCTTAGTGTTGTGGCAGCAATTGCCTCACTAGAGCTCAGTGTTAAATACAGTATATGGAATGATTAGTGCAATACACTTACTACTGGGTCTGTGTACATGCTCACAGGCACCACTACCCTTTATTACAGACAATTAAAACTGCTCAGCTGTGGACCATACACCCTATACTATTAACAGCTAATGGAGATTCTCCATGAGATCAATGGTCAGGGGGCTGTGCTTTTGGAGCAGAAGGAGCTGAGCTATACCCAGGCTGTCAGCATAGGGTTCTGAATGGCCCTGTGTGCAGCATAATAATGACCAGGGAGTTCCTAGATGGCCACAGATTTGTTAGAGTAACAACATGCTGTGATTATAAAACAAATTTCATCCCAGAATCACAAAGCATTGTACAGACATTAATTCACTGTGCTACAGCGTATTCCTGGGAGCTAAGGACTACACCAGTCAGGATAAGTTTTCGTTCCCATGACAAAAGTTCTGTGACAATTTTTCTTCAAAAGTTGTTGGGGTTTTAATCAAAAACTCAAACAGAAAATTTGGGCTCAAAACAGACAAGTTGCTCCTGAAGCCAGACATTTCCCCATGGAAAAGTCTTTTGATTAAAAGAAAAAAAAGCCATTTTTCTTCCAAATTTTTTTTGGAATAAAATAATTTGACCCTCTCATTCAGGGCTGGCCTTACCATGAGGTGAACTGAGGCGGCCGCAGGTGCCAGACTGTGAGGGGGCGCAACTAGGTCCCAGAATGTAGAAAATTGTGTCTGCTGCTGGTGCATGTATTCTCTCTGCTCTAGATGCACAGATGGTGGAGTGCTGTGCTGGAGGAAGGAGGGCACAAGAGACATAACAGGCAGGCAGGAGAAAAGGTGAGAGGGAATAACAGAAAGCAGCAGGAGTTGCAGGGAGAGAGAGGAGGAGGAGCCTCTGATGCTTTAGCAAGAGCGGGGCCCGATTCCTGAGGGTGTGGCTTGCCACAAGCTCCGCCCCCAGGAATCGGGCTGCGCTCCGGCCGAAGCTCCAGCCGGGGTCGTGGGGCTTGGGTCTGGCCCGGAGCCGCTCAGCCGGGACTGGGCTCGAGCGGAGCCGGGGGGGCCGGGCCCGAGCTGAGCCGCGGGGGCCGGGCCGGGCCAGGCCGGGCCCGAGCCGAGTTGCGGGGGCCAGGCCCGGCCTGAGCAGAGGGAGCCGGGCCGGACCCGAGCCGCGGGGGCCGGGACAGAGCCGAGCTGAGCGGGCCGGGCCGGCGCGCTCGGCCAGAACCGGGGCTGCCGCCCCGGGGCCGGAGCTGCTGAGGCCAGAGGTGCTCAGCCAGGGCCGGACTGGGCCGCGCCACGCCTCCCCGGAGTGCATCTCACGTCCCCCTCCCACACCCCTGACTCAGCTTACCAGGTGCTGCCTGCCCGCCCCTGCTTCTTTTCAGACTTCCCGCGAACCTCTGATTCGCGGGAAGCAGGGGCGGGGGAGGAGCAGGGGGCGGAGCGTGCAGAGGAGGGGAGGAGGGGGAAGTGAGCTGGGGGTGGGATGGAGAGCTGTGGCGCAGGGCCCTCTTAGCACGGGGCCCAATTCAGCCGAATCGGCTGAATCGGCCTAAAGCCGGCCCTGCTCTTATGTACCTCTCTAGCACCCCCAGGAGCCTGGACTGATTAACACCAGCTTCTCAGGGAGCTTCCCGTTTCCTGCTGCTTCCCTGAACCCACTTGAAGAGAACAGGCAGTCAACTGAAGTAGTTGGAGCCAGTTAGGCCCTTAAGACGCTGATATCTTCCCTCACTCAGGCCCTGCTACTAGCCTGCTTATTTGTCCCCTTCAATTGAGTGTTGAGAGCCACTATAGCTGGCACAGAACAGCAGTCATGAGTGAAAGAAGAAAACGCCCCTCTATGGCAGCATTCAGAAAAAGCAAGCAAGCAAAGGAAGCTTTTCTATCTAAGCAGGAAGGAGCTCTCCTGAGATACATAGACACAAATGTTCACAGTGAGCCTTCCGGCCCCAGTGAGGATGTGAATGGTGAGGAGTTGCCTGATCTTTCAGTTAGTGCAGGTGACCTGGCAGCTACTGCAGCATCCATATCTCTATTTCAAATGGATGTAATCCTGCACATTCCTGAAGAAAAGTGTAGATCGGAGAAGAGTGTGGTGGAGGCTCAAGAAACAGCTGCTACTGAGTTTAGTTCCTTAAGTCTAGATGATCCAGGACTGTGGACCCACTTGAGCAGTAGCCTGAGGGACTTCCTTGTACTGCATGGGCCACAGCAAGTGAAAAACTTCATGTTCTCCAAAGACAATGAAAATAGAAGTTTCCATCCAACACATTACTGGCATGAAATCCCCAATGGTGACAAAGTGGAGAGGCCATGGCTTATGTACTCAAAAACCCAGAATGCTGCATACTGTTTTTGTTGCAAACTCTTCCAGTCTAATGTTCCAGCCACATTGGGTTCTACAGGAACAAAAGGACTGGAAAAATCTGGCTAAAAATCTGACATGCCATGAGAAGGCAGCAAATCACCAAAGCGCATTCCATAGGTGGAAAGAGCTTGAGATGAGACTAAGGTTAAAGGCCATCATAGATGTTCAGCATCAAGAGAAGATTGCATCAGAGTCTCTTTATTGGCAAAATGTTCTGAAAAAGCTCATTGCCATTGTGGGAATTCTTGCTACCCAAAACTTCAGATCAGCTGTATGTGCCAAACAATGGAAACTTCCTTAAAATTGTGGAGCTGATGGCTGAGTTTGATGCTGTACTCCAGGAGCATCTAAGAAGAGTCACCACCCAAGAAATGTACACACACCACTACCTCGGAAAAACAATTCAAAATTAGATTATACAGTTCCTGGCAACAGAAGTCCAACAGAAGATTGTGGCAGATCGGAAGTCAGCAAGATATTACTCTGTTATTCTGGACTGCACACCTGACATCAGCCATATGGAACAAGTGACTTTAATGGTGCATTTTGCAACAACAACAGAACCTAGTGAAAATGTCCCTGCAATGGTGACTGTCAGAGAGCATTTTCTAGAATTTATTGACATTGATGATACTACAGGAGCTGGTCTGATAAATGTGCTTCTTAAAAAGCTGGAAGATATGGGAATTGCGATAGCTGACATGAGAAGTCAGGGCTACGATAATGGTGCCAACATGAGAGGAAAGAACAGAGGAGTGCAGACACAGACCTGAGAGTTAAACCCTCGAGCTTTTTTTGTCCCATGCAGTTCTCATTCATTGAACTTGGTGGTCAGTGATGCAGTGTCAGCTTCTAGTGAGGCTGCTGAATTTTTTAATGTAATTCGAAGCATCTATGTATTTTTCTCTGCATCAACGGCAAATTTTGAAGTGACATCTGGGAACATCGTCTCTGACACTGAAACCACTGAGTGCCACACGATGGGAAAGTCGAGTGGAGGCGATAAAGCCTATCAAACACCAAATTGGGAAGATAGATAATGCCATAGTTAGCATTATCCTCCATAATGGCATGACAGGAACTGTTCCTGGGAGAACAGTGGTAGCGGGAAATGGAATCACCAGAAACTTCAAATTTCTGTGTGTCTTAGTGTTGTGGCATGACGTACAGTTTGAAATAAATGTTGTAAGCAAGAGATTCCAAGGTGTTGACCTTGATATATCTGGAGCAATGGAACAACTGGACAAAGCAAAGTCATGCCTACAGTCTTACCGGTCAGATGAGGGATTTCAAAACGTTCTGAAGAGTGCACAGAAGTTGGCAGAGGAACTTCACACTGAAGCTATTTTCCCACCCATTCAAGAATACAAGAAGTCACCGAAGAAGATGACATTTTGATTACGAGGCACGGGATAATCCCATAAGAGACCCCAAACACGAATTCAAAGTTGAATTCTTTAACCAGGTGCTAGATTGTGCAATACAGTCAGTTGAAGAACGTTTCACGCAGCTCAAGGAACACAACAGTATATTTGGGATGTTGTATGATATTCCAAAACTCCTCACTATACCTGAAGACGACCTACACCAGCAATGCAGGGCACTAGAGACAGTGTTGACACATGATGACACGTGCGATATTGATGCCGGTGATTTAGGTTAGTGCTTCTCAAAATCGGGCCGCTGCTTGTTCAGGGAAAGCCCCTGGTAGTCCGGGGCCGGTTTGTTTACCTGCCCCATCTGCAGGTTCGGCCGATCATGGCTCCCACTGGCCGCGGTTTGCCACTTCAGGCCAATGGGGGCTGCGGGAAGTGGCGCAGGCCGAGGGATGTGCTGGCCGCCCTTCCTACAGCCCCCGAGCCGTACCAGCCCATACCACCTTACTTTCACCCCTGGTGCCAGGTTACACAGTGAGTCCATGACAGAGCTAGGAAGAGAACTCAGGGGTCCTGATCATCTTCTCAACAGTCTCTAGCCTATGACATTCTTGAATCAAGGAGCTGTGAGCTTTTGGTTTTTTAAAGATTTCTTCTCCCTTGATTTCCACTGTGCTTTGTAGATTCTTGTAGAGTCTCTGTTCAATGAATTCTGGATCAGGCCCTAACTCCTCAGCTCTGAGCTGGTCTAGTGTTATTACCCTGAGCTATAATATAGAGAAATAGCCTATACACGGTCATGAAAAGAGCCATCTTGCCATTCCTAGGTAGACTGAGCTATACCACACTTGTATCATTGCTTTAATTTATTGTTCTTAAAGTTCTTTGAGGCTTCTGTTCTAAATGTTTCTCCTTAAATTTCAACTTACCCCTTAAAGATGTCACTAGAGCTGACACTGCCTATGCTGTTAATATCTCTGACACATGTCAAATGAATCCTGGCTTGCCCCCCCCCTCATACTGCATAGATTTAGAATTTTTTTAGCTCACTACTTTGCTATCCTCCTCCACACAGTTTTCAGCACTCAGAAATCTTATATTTTAAATAACATAGTGCTTTGAGCGGATCCTATTATCATTTGAGGTAGTGTTTCCCCAGAGAATTATATAATCGTAACCTGTCTTCCTTAAGCAGCAGCTAACCATGCAACCTACTGCACTAAATTTGAGCTTAATTCTATTTTTTAAAACATTTGTAATAACTTCCCCATGTTGTCTTGCCATCTCCTGAGCAGTTGGCTCCCTTTTAGGGTGACCAGACAGCAAGTGCGAAAAATTGGGACAGCGGGTGTGGGTAATAGGACCCTATATAAGAAAAAGACCCCAAAATTGGGACTGTCCCTATAAAATTGGGACATCTGGTCACCCTACTCCCTTTCCCTGATCTCCAGCCACCGTGAAAGGAAGAAAACTACAGTCATTCTCTTCTCCATCTAGATAGGGGATCACGAAACCTGCAGCTTAGCTGAGTCTCAGCATTTCATTCTCTTCACTGTCATGTAATGGGCATGCTAGGATTGCTGCTGTTCACTGTTTTCTTCTCCTCCTCCTCCATCTGCTTGTTTTTCTTCCTCAGTTATTTCTCACAATATGTTCACATTGCAGCCTCTTTGGGGCAACGGCTCTTTTGTTACATGCATACACAAGGCCTAGACCTATCAAAATGCAGTCCTGATCCCTGAAATGCAAACATAATAAAATAATAATAAATAATAAGTAGGGCTGTTCAAAACGTTTCCAGCAAAACTATTTATTTTTGACAGAGAATTGGTTTTTGATTAAACTATTTTTTTGTGTGAGGAGTGTCAGCTTTCCACAGAAAATGGTGGTGGTGGTAGGGTGAGGGGGGGGTGGTTAAAATCTGAAATATTTCAGTATAGAAATACTGCCGTGGTGCTTTATGGGAACTGCTGTATGGTTCTCTTCTTTGAGCCAGGCTCTGTGGCTGGACATCTCCCATGATGCACCATGGCCAGGGAGTCCCATGCCATACCACCTCCCTCTTGAAGAGGTGACACCATGATGCATTATGGAAGATGTAGTTTGGCCAGGGAGTATGGCATATAGAGGGGAATGGGAGCATAAGATACACAACTACGCCTTCCAAGATGCACCACAGCAGTATTCTGAAATCTAAATATTTTGTGTTTTGGCTAAAATTTGTCAAGTTTCTAATTTCTGATGAAAACCCAAAAGTTTTTCATTGGTAACAAGATCAGTTTTTGACCAGCTCTAATAATAAGTTCAGCATTGTGATTTCCTTCTCAGCTAATGTAACAGCAAAGCAAGGCACAGGGGTCAAGCATGATTCCGCATTCACTCACTCCAGTACCACAGGCTGTTTGCAAACATTAATTCCAACCATGGAAAAGAATTAGCTTGGAGTGTGTTTGTATCCCTTCTGTGGGGATTTTCTCCAAACAGTCTAGCAAATGAGTTCCCTGACAGCAATGTTTGCTGAGATGGCAAATTGAATTTCTAGATGTTCGTAGAAAACAACATTACAATACATAATGGCAAGCATTTACACCCGAAACCGGGTTCCCATCCAGCTGGAGATTGGAAACATACCATGTAACTGATGTATCCAGAACAGATGGGCTTTGGAATCAAGGGAAAGGATTATAAGTAGGGCCCTACCAAATTCACAGTCCATTTTGGTCAATTTTATGATCATAGGACTTTAAAAATAGTAAATTTCATGATTTTAGCTATTTAAATCTGAAGTGTCATGGTGTTGTAATTGTAGGGGTCCTGATCCAAAAAGGAGTTGTGGGGAGGTAGCAAGGTTATTGTGTGGGGGGGTGTTGCAGTACTGCTACTCTTACATCTGCACTGCTGCTATTGGTGGTGCTGCCTTCAAAGCTGAGCAGCTGGAGAGCAGCGGTGGCTGCTGGCTGGGAACCCAGATCTAAAGGCAGAGCCACCACCAGCAGCAGCACAGAAGTAAGGATGGCTTGGTATGGTATTGCCCACCCTTACTGCTGTGCTGCTGCCTGCAGAGCTGGACCCTCAGTCAGCAGCCACCACTCTCCAGACACCCACCTCCGAAGGCAGCAGTGCAGAAGTAAGGGTTGCATGGTGTGGTATTGCCACCCTTACTTCTGCGCTGCTACTGGCGGGGCGCTGCCTTCAGAGCTGGGTGCCTGGCCAACAGCCGCCCCTCTCCGTCTGCCCAGCTCTGAAATCAAGGCAGAACTAAGGGGGGCAATACCATGCCCCCCCCTAAAATAACCTTGTGACTCCCCTGCAACTCCCTTTTGGGTCAGGATCCCTAATTTGAGAAATTCTGGTCTTCCGTGTAAAATCTGTATAGTATAGAGTAAAAGTGCATGAAAGACCAGATTTCATGGTGGGAGACAAGATTTCACAGTCCGTGACATATTTTTCATGGCCGTGAATTTAGTAGAGCCCTAACTATAAGGCTGTACTAACAACCCCTTCATGTTCCATCCACCAGCTACAACATACACATTGCCTTGATGAAGCAAATGGAAATTTTTGTGACAATCAGATTTGGAGCAAAAAGAAGAAAACAGTCTGAAGTTGACTTAAGCTCTGGCCAATTTCCTACTGTAACAATGCTGTGTCCTGTATGTATACAATAGCTCTTTCCATCTGTGGCCCTCCTCTTCATCAACTCATTCCTTCCAGGAGACCCACAAGAAGTGACTTAATATAGTATTGCCAATGAATCTTTTAAAACTCTCCATGTTTCCTAGATTATATGGGACCATTGTGATTGATGAGGGCTGTGGGAGAGCAGGGAATTGAATCCTGCTCTCCTGAGTGCTAAGCGATCACCCTAATGGTTGGACCATCTTTTCTCTCTTCCCTGTTCCTTTCCCTGCTTTTCCCACAGCATCCTGGCCTCTTGGTATCTCCCGTGGGTTACAAATGTTTCAGGGAAAGGATTTCTGTATTTTGGGGTCTTATGGCAGTGAGCACCATAAATAATAACAGCAGCCCTGGCGGGCTGAGAGAGCACAGACAAACGAGGGTCTTCCAGTTTGACTGACTGGTATAACCAGACTTTGGGAGACGCAGGCAAAACAAAGAATGGGCTCCCATACAACTGGCAACAAAGCACTGTGATCTCATGGTGCCGAGCTTCCCATGACAAATGTTACTGGTAAATATCAGCTGGAACAATTTAAAGAAAACTGCATGAGGGTCACATGGTTCATTCTCTCTTTCAAAAAACCCTCTACCATAGCCCACATTATAGGCCTGATTCATTGTACTTGGCATAATTCTATAGCTAGAATTCAATGGCTCACTCCTCATTTACATTTAAGGAGGCTGGGATCATGCCATAATTACTCTAAACATTATAGCACAGATCCTTAGCTATATCTGGCCTGTTTTGTTGTTATTGTTTAACATTTAGCTCACGGGAATGCCTAGAGGCCCCATTGTGCCGGTGCTATATAAACATATAACGAAAATCCTGGCTTCAAAAAGCTTACATTCTATGACAAAATAAAAGGGGGATGATACAAACAAGTGGGCAGGGAAGGGAGGGAGTATGTGGCAACAACAACAAAAATAGGGTGTTTTAGCTCAAACTAGCTGTATGCACAATACTTGGTGATCACCACTTCTGAATGGCTATTTGCCACTGGCCTAGTCCTTACCAGATGGATTGTATCTTACAGCAGTTACCTTGCAGTGTTATGGCCCATTACTGTAGCATAGTTTTCATAAGGGTAAGCATGAACATGTTGCATTCTCAGCCAGCGGCTCTGATGCACGTGACACTGTAATAAGACTGTAACGAAGAGTGCCAGGCTAATGTAATAGAAGTAATAAAGATTAATCTCTCCCCCGAGAAGAGGGCATACATGCCTTCTCTTAGACCTTGTGCGCTGCTACAGCATTTGGAGGGTCAAAACTGGGTCAGTGCAAGCTAATTAATAGCAAACCTATTTCTTGTTCTTAATTATGGGGTGGTGTACAGGGATTTCAAATGAGCATCTCATTTCTATTCCAGGAATGGTATTCCCATGTTGGAAACGGTGAGACATTCAGGGAGGAATTGCTGACTGTACATCTAGCACAATCTTCCAGTGGGGATGCAGAGTAGGGGCTTTCCAGTGTGACTTCATGAAAATCACTCGATCGCACTGTGCCTCAGTTTCTCATCCGTAAAATGAGGATAATACTGGTCACTGCACCACAAGCACAATGCACCACTTTACTCTCATGGACATCCTTTGCACAAGGGGGAATTCCATCTGTTGCTTGAGAGGATGCAGTCCTGAAAGGTACTGAGGACTCTCCATGCTCACCGAGTTTGGTTGGGATCAGCTTGGCAATCATTATTATATTTGTCTCGTAAGTCAGCCCTGGCAACACTCTACTCATCAACTTCCTCCGGATCAGTAAAATAGCATCTGTTCTCGAGTTTCAGCATTCTTTTGATTAAGGCGGGCAAAGAGATTTTGGATCTAGACTGGTAAGCGGTCAGGACATTTTTGCAAAGCTGTCGTAATTTAGCCATCCCAGGTTTTTACCATGTCAAAGAAACAAACAAGATGCAGGATTTGGAAGAGCTTCTAGAGATTGCTCAGGTTTTGTTGCATGTTCTCACTTGAATTCTAACTGATCTTGGCTCTGAGCCCAGAATCAAGACTATCAACCATTTTAAAGCGATAAAGTCGATTTAATTTTCATGCAAGGTGCTTGACATCCAGGAAGAGCAGTGATAAGCCTTTGATGTGAGCGTGGTAGGAGCATCCAAACTATTTAAGTTGGCTTTCTGGGAACAGCCTGGGTAGGATAATAAAGCCAATAAGTATTCAACAGGGGGTTGCTAAATGAATTGAGTTTCAGTAGCTGGCTAAGCTGCCACCATAACCTTTGGCAAAACTACAGGGGTCCAGTATAAATAAATACTAGTCTAAACAGGAAACAGTCCTGATGTCAGGAAGACAAGGCAAAAGCAAGCAAGCAAGCAAGGGATTATACAGCACCAACTACAACAAATAATATTGTACTAAGGCTTGCTAAAATCAACACGGAAAGCAACAGTTAATTCACCCCTGCAGGGAAAGAACAGCAAAAGTGGCTTAGACTTCGCCAGTTTCCAAGCCACGCAACCATCAGTAGGCCCTCCTTCCAATTATTCTGTATTATACCCAGGGGTCTTTTCTATGCCAAAAAGTATTCCGCAGAAGCCTGCTTTGCTTATGAGTATGATTCAAATCCCCTCATCAACCCAAGTCTCTTCACTCATGAGGTAACAATATTGGCAAAGCACTGTGCATAAGCCACTGTGCTCCTATTAGCTTCAATGGGATTTGCACTAAGCGCTATGAAAAATGCATCCCTCGAGGTTGTAACACCCCTGATTCTTACCCTCTTTTTTAGGGTTCCACATGGGGAATTATACAAGCCTATGTCTAGTGAGCAAATATGGAATCCTGGTCCCACTGGAGTCCTGTCATTGACTTCAATGGGAACAGGATTTCACTCATAGTATCTCTTCCTATACATATTCAAGGGTACTGGCCAGAAGGTGATTTTATCCTCTCTCCATATCTGCAGAAAGGGCTAATCCTATTGGAAAGCTTTGGCCTTCAGCAATATCTTGGGGTGGTGAGTTCCACAGGTTAATTATGCATGGTTTTGATCTCATTATCATCTTCAAAACCACACATGCAACCGGCCCCTAATTATAATCTGGGCATTATGAAATTACGCCAAGAGGCTGACCAAGGTTTATATTATGGAGGTGTCCAGAATAACTGGTTGGGACCAGCTTCATTAGGCAATTTGTTGCAAATACTTTTAATGAGATCATATTTGTACAAGGGTGCCAACATTTCAGGAAATAGTTCTCCTAGATACCTGCATTGTTCAGGGGCTGAAGAGTCCCGGTTGGACAATATATCTGAAGCAGGGGTATATGCAGCATAACCACACACATTGCTGTGCATTACCCTAGAGGCATTCAAGTGTCTGGTAAAAAACACACACCTTCTCATGTGGCATTGCTAAGAATCTGGTATACACATGCACCCACCAGGTCATATTGCCCCTCAGGCAGGAATGCTTCTACTCTAACCACAGCTCCTGTCATGTTATTGCTGACAGATAACGTCTTAGTTTGATAACTTAGAAGTCCTGGCCTTTGAAGGAAGGGATAGAAGAATTCCCCTAATAAATATATACGCTTGCTGCTCCTATTGATGGAAAATAGACAGCCCTTTGCTTTGAGGCTAAGCACACAAACTAAATACTGGAATCTCTTCATCTGTAGATTTCAAAGCACTTCACACAGGAAGCAAACACCAGATGGTGAAAATGAGCAACAGAAAGATGAAGGGACTTGCCTAAGGTCAGCCAGGTCGGTGGCAGGGCTGGGACTAGAATCCAATCTGCCAATTTTCAGACCAGTGCCTTATGCACAGCAGCACACTGCCTGTCTCCTAGCGTGACCTGGATTTTACCACACTTCTTGCTGACAGTCATATCCAATAAGCCTGCAGCACATCATGAGGGATCATACCGCCTTTTAGCCCATTCAATAACTCCAGTGCTAATGCTTTCCTCCTCTGAAAAGCCCAGGGAACCAGACATCAACAACTCAGAATATAGTTAGCCTTCTTGGAAGCTCACTTCTTCTCTAAGAGCAGCACTGATTTTTTTTTTTTTTGGCTTTGTTTTATTACTCCCCAACCTTCTCACCCTCAGCTGTCTATCAGTACATCAATAATAATACAGGTTTTTTGCTCCTATGGGACCTGATCCCCCAATGCCTTACTCTGGTTTTATGCTGTTTCCATGGAACTGAAATCAAGGGAATGACACCAATGTAAACCTGGGAAGCCCTACCAGACCCATAGCAATCTCCCTCCCATGAGCTTATGTGTAATTCACAACACGTTGCAGAGAGATGAGTGACTTGTCCTAAGCCATGTAGGCAGTCAGTGGTGGGAATAGAACTGCGAGCAGCGGCACAGGAGGCAGCAAACAGGGCTGCTAACAGGGGAGTTTGAGTGGGAGTGTGGAAGGGGAGGCAGGAGGGCGTGGTGTGTTGTGTGTTCTGTGTCCCCAGGTGCTGTGGGCAGAGACTGCAGCAGCCATGAGCCAGGCAGCAGTGGACAGAATGCAGATGATTGCATGTGGAAGCTGCGGTATGTATATGGTCCTAGCGGGTGAGCCTGAACAGAGGTATGTTTGCATGAAGTGCCTCCTAATACAGTTATGGGAAGAAAAGATTAAGGGGTTGGAGATGCAGGTAGACACCCTGGTGGAGTTTAGAAGGGGCTTTGAGCAGCTGATGAAGGAAAGGCAAGGAGGGGCAGAAGGGGAATGCTCTGGGGTGCAGGTGGAAGCAGAGGCTGAGGACTGTGAGGGGGGAATGTTAGGGGGAGAACAAGGGCAGTGGAAGCATGTGACTGTGAGAAGCAGGCCAAGGAAAAGGAGGGCAAGTGAAGGGGAAATAGAACTCAGGAACAGGTTTGAGTGTTTGGATAACGAGGAGGGGGGGCAGCAGGTGGTAACTGAAGGTGAGAGGGTGAGGAAGAAGAGAAGAGCAGCTAATCCAATAGAGAGAGGGGAGGAGTTCATGGAGACAGCACCAAATCTGAGCCCCGGGAGGATACAGGATGGCACAAGCGGGAGTATGAGAGAAAATAGGAACGGACACGGGTTTCGACTAGAGGGAATAGAAGACAGATTGGTAGATCGCACTGTCGCCAGGCAACGGCAGGTTAATGTGACTGGGGACTCCTTACTGAGGAGGTTGGATAGGCCTGTGACCAGGGCGGACCCAGAGAACAGAAGGGTGTGCTGTCTACCGGGCGCAAAGATACGGGATGTGGACCTGCGGTTGAAAAGGATACTAAAAGGAGCAAGTAAGAACCCCTTGATAATCCTTCATGTAGGAACGAATGACACGGCTAGGTTCTCGTTAGAGAGAATCAAGGGAGATTATGCCAGGCTGGGGAAGACGCTCAAGGAAATCGAGGCTCAGATCATCTTTAGTGGGATTCTGCCTGTTCCTAGAGAAGGGCAGCAAAGGGCTGATAGGATTGTGAGAATAAATAGTTGGCTAAGGGAGTGGTGCTATAAGGAGGGCTTTGGGATGTATGGCCACTGGGAGGCTTTCGGGGACAGACAGCTGTCCTCAAGGGATGGACTTCACCTGAGTAGGGAAGGGAATAGACTTCTGGGAGGGAGGCTGGCTCATCTCATCAAAAGAGCTTTAAACTAGGAAGTAGGGGGAGACGGTTGGGAGATGTACAGTTAATCTCCATGCCAGATTCCAACATTGAAAAGGTGAGTGAAGAGATAAGAAGAGATATAACCGGGGGGATGGGATTGGACATAAGAACGAGAGGGGGGGATGAACAGTAAGTGGTCCATATTAAATTGCATAACTAATGGGAAACAGGCTAAACGGCATACATTAGGATGTTTATACACCAATGCGAGAAGCCTAGGTAACAAAATGGAGGAATTGGAGCTCCTGGTCCGAGAAATGAAACCGGATATCGTAGGAATAACGGAAACGTGGTGGAATGGCAGTCATGACTGGAGTACAGGTATGGAAGGGTATGTGCTGTTTAGGAACGACCGGAACAAAGGTAAAGGTGGGGGGTGTGGCATTGTATGTCAATAATGAGGTAAGCTGTAAACAAATAATAACTGATGGAATGGATAAGACGGAGTCCGTCTGGGCAATACTCACACTGGGTAAAAGAACTACTAGAGCCTCCCCTGGGATAGTGCTTGGGGTGTGCTATAGACCGCCGGGATCTACCCAGGATATGGATAAAGAACTATTTAATGTGTTTAGGGAAGTAAATACTAATAGGAACTGTGTAATTATGGGGGACTTTAACTCCCAGATATAGATTGGGGAACAAATGCTAGTAGCAATAATAGGGCTCAGATGTTCCTAGATGTGCTTGCTGATCAATTCCTTCATCAAGTAGTAGCTGAACCGACAAGGGGGGAGGCCATTTTGGATTTGGTTTTGGTGAGTAGTGAGGACCTCGTTGAGGAAATGGTTGTAGGAGACAACCTTGGCTCCAGTGATCACGAGCTAATTCGGTTTAAACTAAATGGAAGGATTAACAGAATTAAATCAAAGACTAGGGTTTACAATTTTAAAAAGGCTAATTTTAATAAATTAAGAGGACTGGTAAGGGAAGTGGATTGGGCAAACATATTAATGGATCTAAAGGCAGAAGATGCCTGGGATTATTTTAAGTTAAAGCTGCAGGAGCTGTCGGAGGCATGTATCCCAAAAAAGGGAAAATGGTTAGTAAGCAAGAGATTTAGACCGAGCTGGATGAGCGACCGTCTCAAACGGGCGATTAGGAAAAAACAGAAAGCGCACAAAGAGTGGAAGAGGGGAGGGATCAGTAAGGAAACTTACCTTATTGAGGTCAGAGCATGTAGAGATGCAGTGAGAAAGGCCAAAAGCCGTGTAGAGTTGGACCTTGCGAGGGGAATTAAAAGCAATAGTAAGAGGTTTTATAGCCATATAAATAGGAAGAAAGCAAAGAAAGAAGAAGTGGGACCGCTGAAGACTGTAGCTGGAGTGGAGATTAAGGATAATCTAGGCATGGCACAATATCTAAACGAATATTTTGCATCGGTGTTCAATGAGGTCAATGAAGGGATTAGGAATATTGGCAACGTGACAGAGGGGGATACAGGAGGGGGGATTACCATAATCCGAGGTAGAAACCAAACTTGAACACCTTAACGGGACTAAGTTGGGCGGACTGGATGATCTTCATCCAAGAATATTGAAGGAACTGGCGCGAGAAATCGCAGGCCCCTTAGCGATAATTTTTAATGAATCTTTAAACTCGGGGGTGGTACCGTTGGACTGGAGAATAGCTAACGTGATTCCTATTTTCAAGAAAGGGAAAAAAAGTGACCCGGGTAACTACAGGCCTGTCAGTTTAACATCTGTAGTGTGCAAGGTCCTGGAGAAAATTCTGAAGGAGAAAGTAGTTAAGGACCTTGAGGTCAATGGCAATTGCGACAAATTACAACATGGTTTTACTAAGGGCAGATCGTACCAAACCAATATGATCTCCTTCTTTGAGAAAGTAACAGACTTATTAGATAAGGGAAATGCAGTGGACCTAATATACCTTGATTTCAGTAAAGCGTTTGATACTGTACCACACGAGCAATTATTGGTTAAATCGGAAAAGATGGGGATAGATATGAAAATCCAGAGGTGGATAAGGAACTGGTTAATGGGGAGACTGCAGCGGGTCGTACTGAAAGGGGAACTGTCAGGTTGGAGGGAGGTCACCAGTGGAGTTCCTCAAGGTTCGGTTTTGGGACCGATTTTATTTAATCTATTTATTACTGACCTTGGAACCAATTGTAGGAGTGGGCTGATAAAGTTTGCAGATGACACAAAGTTGGGAGGTATTGCCAATTCGGAGGAGGATCGGGATATTCTGCAGGGAGACTTGAATGACCTTGTAAATTGGAGTATCAGAAATAGGATGAAATTTAAGAGTGAAAAGTTTAAGGTAATGCACTTAGGGATGACTAACAACAATTTTAGTTACAAGCTGGGGACGCATCAGTTAGAAGTAACGGAGGAGGAGAAAGACCTTGGAGTCCTGGTAGACCGCAGAATGACTATGAGTCGACAATGTGACGTGGCGGTGAAAAAAGCCAATGCGGTCTTGGGATGCATTAGGCGAGGTATATCTAGTAGGGATAAGGAGGTGCTGCTTCCGTTGTACAAGGCACTGGTGAGACCTCATTTAGAGTACTGTGTGCAGTTCTGGTCTCCCATGTTTAAAAAAGATGAACTCAAACTGGAAAGGGTACAGAAAAGGGCCACTAGGATGATCAGAGGAATGGAAAACTTGTTGTATGAAAGGAGACTCGAGGAGCTCGGGTTGTTTAGCCTAACCAAACGAAGGCTGAGGGGGGATATGATTGCTCTCTTTAAATATATTAGAGGAATAAATACCAGCGAGGGAGAGGAATTATTTCAGCTCAGTACTAATGTGGACACGAGAATGAATGGATATAAACTGGCCGTGGGGAAGTTTAGGCTTGAAATTAGACGAAGGTTTCTGACCGTCAGAGGGGTGAAATATTGGAACAGCCTTCCGAGGGAAACGGTGGGGGCGAAGGACCTGTCTGGTTTTAAGATTAAGCTAGATAAGTTTATGGAGGGAATGGTTTAATGGGATAACGTGATTTTAGTCAAACTAACAGTGTGCCATCGCTGGTAAATAGTATCAATGGCCAATGATGGTCTGGCTGGAGAATCTTGCCTACATGCTCGGGGTTCTACTGATCGCCATATTTGGGGTCGGGAAGGAATTTTCCTCCAGGGAAGATTGGCAGAGGCCCTGGAGGTTTTTCACCTTCCTCCGCAGCATGGGGCAGGGGTCACTAGCTGGAGGATTCTCTGCTACTTGAAGTCTCTAAACCAGGATTTGGGGACTTCAACAGAGTCAAGGGAAAGGGTTGGGACAGCTTTGTGGCCTGCATCATGCGGGGGGTCAGACTAGATGATCATAATGGTCCCTTCTGACCTTAAAGTCTATGAGTCTATGAACTCAGTACAGCTGATTCTCAGGGGCTTGCTCAAACAACTACACCACACTCCTTTCTATTAAGAGAACTGGCAACATGGGAGCCTAGATTTTCTCACAACCCACTGAAGAGCTCCCTTGAGTTACTGGAAATCAGGACTTCATTTCCCAGAACCTAGCCTGCTTGGAAGGAAATGCCAAATCATCCAGTGCTTCCATCAAAGAAGACATTTTTGGGATGGTTAAACAGGAGCTGGAGAGATGGGTAAACCTCTAATGCTTCTGTGTTGAGCTACAGTTCAGATAAGCACCTAACAATGTTTGGAAAAATATTTGAAGCCTCTGACCTGGTTTTGAAGATGCAAGGAATCGGATTCCAATTTCACTTGCACTTGATCTCAGAGGAATTCCTTCTGATTCACAGCACAGTAGAAGCCTCAAACCCGAATCGGAAGTCTCCTGAGACAGGCACTCTCACAGCATCTTGAGCATTTGGCAGCAAGTGCAATAGATACGAGTCAGGCATCTGGGTTTCTATTCTTGGGTCTACTACTGACCTTCAGCAAGTTGCTTCACTTCTCTGTGCTTGTTTCCCCACTCGCCTTTTAGCTATGGAGATCGCGAGCTCTTTCAGGCAGGGACCATCTCTAACAACTGTACAGTGCCTAGCAAAATGGAGCTGATCTAGGCACTGCTTTAACATAAGCATTAATCAAGGAAAGAGAAAAGCTTTGTGCCATAACAGGTCCATTTGTTTCTCCCCACAAAGAAGTTCCCTTTCAAGCTCTAGTTCACAAAACATCATTGCGATCGTGGTCACTGGAAGGGCTATGCTGAGAACGTTCAGTCAGGGCAAACTGCAAAGAATAGGGCAGGTGATCTCCAAAACCGGTGATTTCTTCTTATAACACTGGTCTACAATTTTTGAGAAGTCATCTGCTTCAGAGATAAAATGTGCTATTTATTATGTATTTTGATGTGCTGAATTCAAATATGACAATTAAAACAACTGATTGGCTACTGTTTCTAAGATATTTAAGTTTTTACATTTTATGTCTATGTATATTGTGTAGATAGTAGAGTTTTAATCATAAATTGTAAACCTAGGTCTTTTCATGTGCTTATGGTTGCTTTACATGATAATATTTCACCTGTCCTGTTTATGTACACTTTAAAAATCAGCAAAAGGGTTATATAAATAACATTTATTATGAAACAAAAGGCAAAAAACTATTATATACATAGTTTAGTCCTATTCAGTGTCTACTCAGCGCTTCTTGGCTTGTCTCTTGTATTCATTAAATGGAGCATCTCTTGTCACTGTCCAGCAATAGTTTGCAAGCATTGATGGGCTCCATTTGCCCTGATAGCGTTTCTCCATTGTTGTAATGTCCTGGTGAAATTGCTCGCCGTGCCCGTCGCTCACTGCTCCACAGTTCGGTGGAAAAAAATCTAGATGAGAGTGCAAAAAAATGTATCTTTAGTGACATGTTGTAACCAAGGCTTTTGTTTGCTTTGAGGAGGTTTTCCACCAACAACCTGTAGTTGTCTGCCTTGTTGTTTCCGAGAAAATTTATTGCCACTAACTGGAAGGCTTTTCCTTGCCACGCAGTGTATGAACAAATGCATCATCTCAAAGAAGTTCGCGAATCTGAGGACCAACAAAGACACCTTCCTTTATCTTAGCTTCACTTAACCTTGGAAATTTTCCACGGAGGTACTTGAAAGCTGCTTGTGTTTTGTCAATGGCCTTGACAAAGTTCTTCATCAGACCCAGCTTGATGTGTAAGGGTGGTAACAAAATCTTCCTTGATTCAACACGTGGTGGATGCTGAACACTTTTCCTCCCAGGCTCCAATGACTGTCGGAATGGCCAATCTTTCTTGATGTAGTAGGATCTTTCTTGCACGACTATCCCATTAGCAGAGAAAACAGCAGTACTTTGTGTATCCAGTCTGCAGACCAAGCAAGAGAGCAACAACCTTCAAATCGTCACAAAGCTGCCACTGATGTTGGTCATAGTTTATGCATCTCAAAAGTTGTTTCATGTTGTCATAGGTTTCCTGCATATGGACTGCATGACCAACTGGAATTGATGGCAAAACATTGCCATTATGCAGTAAAACAGCTTTAAGACTTGTCTTCGATGAATCAATGAACAGTCTCCACTCATCTGGATCGTGAACGATGTTGAGGGCTGCCATCACACCATCGATGTTGTCAGGGCCAGCTCCAGGCACCAGCCCTCCAAGCCTGTGCTTGGGGCGGCACCTGGAGGGAAGCGGGGCCACAGCCGGGCTCGCTGCCCTCCCCCTGGCACTCCGGCCGGTCGGGGAGAGCGGGGCCGCGGCTGGGCTCGGCGCCCTCCACTGCCGCGCTCCCCGCCTGGGGCTGCAAAAAAGCCAGAGCCAGCCCTGGATGTTGTTGCAGGCTACAAGATCACCTTCCATGAAGAAGAATAGGACAACATCCTTTTGACGGTCATGGAACACGGAGACCCTAACATCACCTGCCAGGAGATTCCACTGCTGTAGTCTGGAGCCCAACAGCTCTGCCTTACTCTTGGGTAGTTCCAAATCCCTGACAAGGTCATTCAGTTCACCTTGTGTTATGAGGTGTGGTTCAGAGGAGGAGGATGGGAGAAAATGTGGGTCCTGTGACATTGATGGTTCAGGACCAGAAGTTTCATGCTCTTCCTCTTCCTCACCTGACTCAAGTGAGAATGATTCTGGTGCATCAGGAACCAGCAGTCCTTCTCCATGGGGTACTGGGCGTATAGCTGATATTTGGATAATGCACAATCCACTTTTTCTTCTTTGACACACCTTTCCCAACTGGAGGCACCATGCAGAAGTAACAATTGCTGGTATGATCTGTTGGCTCTCTCCAAATCATTGGCACTGCAAAAGGCATAATTTTCTTTTCCTGTTCAACCACTGGCGAAGATTTGTTGCACAAGTGTTACAGCATATGTGTGGGGGCCACCTCTTGTCCCGATCTCCAATTTTGCAGCCAAAATAAAGGTGATAGGCTTTCTTAACCATAGTGGTTATACTGCGCTTTTGTGATGCAAAAGTCACTTCACCACAAACATAGCAGAAGTTATCTGCACTGTTCACACAAGTACGAGGCATCGCTGCTCGCTTTGGCTAAACAGAAATGTGTCCCTTTGCAAAATGAAACACTGACAAATAAGAGAGCACGACACTGTATGATTTCTAGAGCTGATATAGGGCAATTTGTTCAGCAGGGTGATGTAAGCTTCGTTATGATTGCATCATCCATGACTTCTAGGAATAACATGATGCAATTCATATCATGTATGACGCAATACCAGCTTCGGATTGCATCATTCATTGTTTTGCCTAAAAAGCAAGTACTGTCCAAACCCAGTCATAGATTTATTCATAGATCCAGTCAAAGATGTATTTTAGTCATTTCTGGTTTAAATTGAGATCCCTTCCCTTTATAACTCACTTATCCTCCGCCATTTCCAAGTCAAGGGTCGTATATACTGACCCAATAGCATATCTTGAAGACTAGAGCCAATCAACAATTTAAAGCATCATTTTCGTTCTCAGTGACCCAGAATTAGTAAAGTTTGACTACATTTATTTCAGAAGCATTTTGGCTGTAGAGCAGTGTAATTAGAATTCACAAATCCAGTAACAAAACAGCTTCTGTACCTTACTGGTTACCAAGATGCTAAAATGCTGTTCCCTTTAAGCAATCCTAACTTTGGCTCCCACTCAGACAGTCAAGCCTATATAGTGTGGGTTATTTAAAACCATATTCACCATATATAAAGTTCTACCAATCCCAAGGGATCGGACACATTACCCACCAGGGCAATGAATACTTCAAATCTTGGTTTTACTGTGGTTAAAAGATCATAATACACACAGATATGAATAAAGTTCTCAAGTGAGTTTCATAGCGGAGATGGTGAGGCTGCTGATTTATAAAAGTCCTTCCAGAATCAGTTCAATAGATTCTAGTCCAATAGGCAGTCCGTGTGCAGAGTTTGTTCAAATTCTTCCATGAGAATTTGCAGGGATAATCCAGAATAGACCTGGAGACCTCAGTCTTGCAACTGTAACTTCCCATCATAAAGTTTAAGCAGATCTGAGATAAAAAAGGATCAGGCCCGAGACCTTCTTTTATAGTTTCCAAGCAGCTGAGAAGCTTCTTGTCACAGCAGGACCTCCTCCTGAGGAAAAATAGGCAATGTAGCTCTTTGCTTTGAAGCTAATCTGCTATTTCCTATGCATACACAGGTACACAAGTTATGCTCCTTCACATAAGGCAATTAACCGAGGAAATTAATGATATTATTCACATTGTCTTCAGTTCTTACATCTTTGATCTTAAGGTTAACTGAATACAGATGCATACATAATTAAGGCAATTAAGACATGAAAGGGAATTAGCATCTACAAGCTAATCTGGTTACACTATTAAACTTCTAACAAGATGTAGGTAAACACAGACAAATACACTTAGTATCTAGCCTTTGATTCTCTAACAATACAGGCATACATATTAAAGAATTTAGTCTACTTAACATGGCTTTGATAACTATCTAGAAGGAATGGCCCTGTTTACCATTTCAATACTTTTCTAATATGTCCTTAAAGGTTGATTTTGGGTCACTTAGCCTGCTGTTTGCTTACCTTGCTGGCTCAGCTTCACAATCATACTATCCCTCTGGGCAATACACATGCATGCCAACCCCCACAACCCACACAGAGAGGGAATCCGAAGAAAATGAGGAAGACTTGGTGCTCTCAACACACAGCAAAGCAGCAAGCATTTTAGAATTGAATCTTGTCTGGTTGGAAGCCCAAGTGGAAACAGATTCTTTGCACATAGAGCTGTCCTGCCACCTGCACAATCTCACAGAGGGAAAACATGTTGGGTCTAAAGAAAATTGATGACTTTGCACATGTCCTTGCAAAGCTCCATTTTGGAAGGGGACTGGTGCGAAAATAGTATCTAATGAATAGAACTTTGGCCTACATAGCAGACCACAAGAAGAAGTGACCCCCCCCCCACCATTGCGGCCAGGCCTGCTGACGGGGGGGCAATTGCCCAGAGGCCTGGGCAATTTAAAAGGGCCTAGGGTCCCCGCCGCTGCTGCGGTAGTGGTGGCCAGGAGACCTGGGCCCTTTTAAATTGCCTGGGCAGGCCACAGGGCTCCTAGGCTCAGGCTTCAGCGGGCCCCTCCTCCGCCCACACCTCCCAGCAGCAGCGGGCCACACCAATCAGCTCATCCCCGTCCCTGCCAGGGCCTCCAACCCTCTGTCGTCAGCTGTTTGGCAGCATGCTGGAGGTGCTGGGGGGTGGGGGAGGAGCAGGGGGTGGAAAGAGGCAGGCCAGGCCTGGGCGATACATGGCCCAGATGCTGGGAGTGGAAGGGGCGAGACCAGCCCCTTCCAGCTGCTGAGACGCTGCTCTGCAGCCCTGCACGGCAGCTACCTGAGACAGCCTGGCTGAGGAAGTGACTCCCGCTCCCTGCCCGGGCTCAGGTGCCCGTCCCCGACAGCTGAGCCGGGCGGGGCTGCAGAACAGTGACCGGGAGGGGCTGGCGTTAAAAGCGACTCCCTCCTGCTTCCCACCTGGGTTCCTGACTGCCAGGAAAAGCAGTGGGGGGCGGAGAGGGAGACGGGGCAGTGGGAAGACAAAGCACCCCCCACCCCTTTGCAGGTAACATGGAGCAGGGAGAGCGTGGTGGCCCTGGGCTGGGCACGGGGGGAGGGGGGGAGACAACGACACATGACCTGCCCTTTAAATCATGCCCCCCACACACACTATGGGGAGGCACCAGCCATATGTAGGGTACCCTCGGGGGAGGAGGTGGAACAGGGATGGGAAGCAGTGGGATGGGCCATTGGGAGAAGGGGCCTAGGACGGAGCAGGAGGTTGAGCACTCCCCAGGAAATCTGGAAGTGGGCGGCTATGTTTCTAGGTGTGCACAGGGTGGTACTGGCAGCGGAGAAGGCAGACAGGAGGGCATATGGAAGCCCTAGTCATGCCAGAAGAGCATGCCCAGCAGTGCAGCCGGCAGCTCACTGTGCACCAGCGGGGGCCCATTGACTGTTCTGCCCTGAGGCCCAAAATTGCTGTCGGCGGGCCTGACTGCAGGAGATGGACTTCCATTTTCCAATCTTATTTTGAGCCTTGGATTATATTTGGCATGGGACTTATTAAAAAGGGAGCCTGCCTTCAACAAGCAAAGACCATCCTTTAGGATGTCAAGTATGTATGTGTCAAAGGTAAACCAACAGCTTAATGACACTATATTTTAATTCTTGTACAGTTGATTACCACAGTGCCAGACATTACAGCTGGGCAAAGGTTTTTGGAGAAGTAGCTTATGTGCCTCAATGGGGGTGGGGTGGGGTGGGGTGGGGTGGGCAATGGCAAGCTCTTGGCAAATTCAATGAATAGTTTCAGCTGGAAAAAACTAAACATTTCTCCAAAACATCTAAATGGTTCATTTCAACATTTTTGGAATGAAACATTTATATGTTCCATCTCAAAGCAACGTTTCATTTAGCAATTTAGCTAGATTTATTTAAAAAAAAAAAAGAAAAAGAAAAGAAAAGGAGGGTAAAACCGCCAGGAAAATGAAACAAAAATTCATTTAAAAACAAACACAATGTTATTTTGATTTTTTGTTTCACAGTGAGAAAAAAAATCAAACTGTTTCCATTTCAGCCCAACTTGAAATGAAGCTTTGTCCGGATTTTTCATTATGGCCACAAAACCAAAAAAAACCAACAACCAATTATTTGCTCAGCTCTACCTGTCACTGCCATCGTCCATGAACACACCATGGAAATCCATGGACTTCTAGAGTTCACGGTGACTAATGCATTCAGCAGAAGCGTTCTGCAGGACTGTTAGTGATTGTGCAATATCAGTAAAAGGTGATCATATCAAAGAATCTGCATATTGGAAAAGTGCTCAATAGCTTTATTACAGTACAAACAGCAGAGTCTGTTTGCATGACAGGCCCATTACTGAATGGCAAACAGAATCCACCTGTGTTTGTTTGAACAGTAGCATAGCAGCTAACCAATTGCATATCCTGTGACTTCTGCTTTTTAATGAGGAGCAACACAATCTCCCATTAAAACACATTCAGAAATTTTCCCCACCTTGTATTGACAAGGATTTAGGGAGAGTTACCTTCCTCTAGACCACTGAGCAGGAACCATCATCTCCTAGGATCAGCTGACCCCATCCCCTATGGTGAACACTCTGCAGACAGGTCCTGTTCCTTTCTGTCTCCTCGGTGTAGGTTTCTATATAGGGGTCTTCTGTCCCCTAGATGGGAATGCGCTGCACATGCATTGACAGAACAGATTCCCTTAAGGTTTACAGTGATGCCTTTGGCTATTTCCTCAGGCATCAACTCCAATTGAAATTGAGGGGGATTTAGGTGCCTAACTATATTAGATCCATTTGAAAATCCCAAATCTGGTTTTTTACACTGTGATTCTCCAGATAAAAACAGCACTTCCAAATATATAAAATAATTGGCACCACCGCCAGTTTACACCAAATCTTTGGACTCATCACTGTGCCATTCCCAACACTGGAAAGAGAAAAATTTCCTACTGTGATGGGTTGGATCACAGAAACACCCTTGGGAGCTGCCACCTAATGTGCCAAGACTACTTCTATCCCTGTTTTCCCTGCCAGCTCAGGACTCCAGCACCCTGTCTTGCTGAGCCAGACACTCCCGTCTGCACCAACAAAGACTCAGGGTCTGAATTACTTGCCCCAAAGCTGCAGGTTTACCTGAGAACAGCTCACAGAAGGGTGTTTGTCTTCAGCACTCAGATGCCCAACTCCTCATGGAGTCTAAACCCAAATAAGTCCATTTTACCCTGTATAAAACTTATGCAGGGTAAACTCAAATTGTTCGCCCTCTATAACACTGATAGAGAGATATGCACAGTTGTTTGCTTCCCCAGGTATTAATACATACTCTGAGTTAATCAATAAGTAAAAAGTGATTTTATTAAATACAAAAAGTAGGATTTAAGTGGTTCCAAGTAGTAACAGACAGAACAAAGTAAGTCACCAAGCAAAATAAAATAAAATGCACAAATCTATGTCTAATCAAACTAAATACAGATAATCTCATCCTTAGAGATGCTTCAGTAAGTTTTTTTCCTCAGACTGGACACCTTCCAGGCCTGGGCACAATTCTTTCGCCTGGTACAGCTCTTGTTCCAGCTTAGGTGGTAGCTAGGGGATTCTTCATGATGGCTCTTCTCTCTCCCCCTTTGTTCTGTTCCACCCCTTTATAGATCTTTTGCATAAGGCGGGAATCCTTTGTCCCTCTGGGTTTCCACCCCCTCTCACTGTAAAAGCACCAGGTTAAAGATGGATTCCAGTTCAGGTGACATGAGCACATGTCACTGCAAGACTTCATTACCCACTTGCCAGCACACACATACACAGGAAGACTTACAGGTACAACACAGCCATTTGCAGACAATGGTCCTAGTTAATGGGAGTCATCAAGATTCCAAACCACCATTAATTGCCCACACTTTCCATAATTACAATAGGCCCTCAGAGTTATATTTCATATTTCTAGTTTCAGATACAAGAGTCATACATTTATACAAATAGGATGATTACACTCAGTAGATTATAAGCTTTGTAATGATATCTTACAAGAGACCTTTTGCATTAAGCATATCTCAGTTACATTATATTCACTTATTAATACATTTTTATAAAACCATATAGACTGCACAACGTCACACCTACATGTTCCACACCTTTGTAATTCTAGTCATAAAGTGCCTTGCGTGTATATTTTATGTACAGCCAAATTGGACAGTTCTAACATCTGAACCAAATGGAGATAAGATGCTCTATTAGGAACAGTATGGTAAGTGTCACAGTTAACTGCACTTTTGAACCCCCTTCTGGTCTTCCTTGAAGGCACCCACTGAAGGTTTCAGGCTGCCAGCCAGGGTGGAGACCCAGGTCCCTCTTCCTCCAGATTGGAGGTTGAGGCTTACAGTCACTCTGCACCTCACTGTGATTTCCCCAGCTGATCTGAGCAGGGCCCAACACCTGGGGTTAACCTTTCTCCAGGGGCTACAATGGCGTATATCAGTTACCAACCAGCCTGCACAATGCAAAACATTCATTATTAACGTAAAAGGATTACAGAAGGAAAAAAACAATACAAGTTAATACCCGCAGCTTATCCTCAGACTTCTGAGGTCCTTGTAAGCTAAAGTCCTTTCAACCCCTCTGCAAGGGATGGGGGGCCCATTGGCCAGAGGATCCAGTCTTTGTTGAATCAGAAGAAGGTCCTCTGTCAGTTTAAACTCAGCCTTTTTAGACAAAAAGGTCCTTGCTTTGCTGGTCTCTGAGAACCCAGTTTGAACCAGTCTATTGGGGGGGTGGGAGTGGTACCTCTCTGGACGTGTTTACAATCTGAGTGGTTCACCTGAATCATCCCCCCGCTTCCCATGTTTGGCTCCCAAAGGAGCTGTGGTAACCCTCCCACCTTGTATTTGCATACAATCCCTGGTCCGTAGTGATACATAAACTTAGTACAATAGGATACCCAGAGATACTGTATGCCATTGCAGTATCTGTCACACTGAGTTTTGCTACAGGTTAACACCACAGCTTGCTTTTTAGTACATTTTCCTATTTTCAAGTCAATTGCAGGATCCCTGAAAGTTCTGAAACTGACAGACTCAAAGACTAACTCTCCCTAGTATCCCAAGAACCGGCCTTGCAGCGGTAGACTCACCAATATGCCTCTGTCTGGGGCTGCAGGCTGACTTTGAGGGGTGAGAGGGTAGGTCAGCCTCCATGGCCCTTTCTGGCTTTGACTTTTGGGCTGAGATTGCAAGCAAAAGGAGGCCAGCCGGTGCCAGCTGTGATGAGAACAGCAATGGGCAAAGTTCAGACTGCTCAGACGTTCATTTTAGCCCGTATCCAAACAGCCTAAAGCTCTGGGGCCTGGCAAATTTAAAACAGGCTTGACATTTTATAACAGCCCTTCTTGCAGAATTTCAACTCCTCTGCAGGACACGTAGACAATCTGAGCACTGCCAGATCTCAGATAAGGTTTACTGCGTGAAGATTCACGTTAGTTCTTGAATAATCCGGAAAGCTTCACACGTCCCTAGTCATTAGGGGCTTGACCCAAAGCCTACTGAAGTCAATGGAAGTCTTTGTATTGACTTTGGCATGTTTTTCACCAGACTGTCACACCTAGACTGCATCTGAAGTAGGATTGCCAACCCCTGAGACACTAAATTAGTTAAAGAGGATTTATCCAAACCAGTCCATCTGGTACACATAGAGATGGGGCTGAGCTGCAGAGAGCAGACCCAGATCCAGACTTTCCCCAATATTTAGGTATGTTCAGATCCAGCGGTTTGGTTGGGCCCAGTGTAGAAACAGGAACTAGTTGTGAAGTTTGGGCCTGGATCTGGTGCCAAACATCCACCCAACTTTGAAGTGTTTAGGTTCAGGGTGTTGGCTCGGACTCAGCTCATTACGAGTGAAATGACTTTTGCTGCTTTAGCATAAGCTCCCATGGAAATGCACATACATTATAAAACCATCGTGTAGCATGGTCACACTTTGCAGTGTCTCAGCAAGAGAGGAACTGAAACAGCAAGGGACACTCCAGATCAGAAATGAGGTACGTTGGAAGAGATATAGGGAGGGGAAGTACAGGAAGAATGGTTTGGGGCCATAGAGGTCAGGACTCGGGTTCATAAGCAAATCTCCCTCTGGCTACTTAGGTGGGGATTTTCAAAGGAGTATTATGGACATAGGTCCCCAAACCCCATTATTAAATTGTGGGGATTGGGTATCTCACTCCCATAGATGCCTTTGAAGCTCATCACTTTGAAATCAGAGTGCCTTTGTGACCCTGGTAACCCCTCAATACCCATTGGCAGAGGGCCCACCCTACTGTAACTCACATCAGACCTAAACACTCACTACCCCTAACATACAATTGTCATAATATGTATCTAAAAGGTGTTGTGTAAGGTATCATATGTAAACTGGTAACATCATTGCATGATGTATGTACAGATAGTGTGCAGAGAGTCATATGTGTGCTGGAAATATGTTCTTAAAATGTATTTGGGAGGCAGTGCACAAACCCAGCGAGCCTTTGACAAAGAAATGTGGATTTCCTTGTCTGACTGGCTTGACTATAGGCAGAGGACAGTGAAAGTACATTTACATAGAAGATAATCAAAGCCATCAAACTAATAAGTGGCAGCTGAGTGAGCACACCAGAGGGCAGAGCAGGCACCCCATGAATCCGCCTGGCTCTTTAGGCAGAGATAACGGACTTTGAGTAATGTAAGGGGAGCAGAAAGACATTCTAGTTATCCATCACTTAAGGGACAAAAGAGGCTAGAGCTCTTGGACTCCATGAAAAGTGGATCCTTCAATGATGGGAGCTGAAGTCTCTGGGAACTGCCTATAAATGAGAAATTGACTGAGACCAAGATTTAATCCGTTAAGCGTTAGATGCTAGAAAGCATGCTTTATTTTGTTTGTAACGAAACCTGTCCTTTTCTCTTGCTTAGTATCACTTAAATCTGTTCTTTGCTAATAAACTTATTCTGGTTTTATTACAAACCCTTCTTAGTGCAGTGTATTTAAGTGCAGTGAGAGGCTTCAGCTAACCTCATGCACTGATATGCACATTGTCTCTTTGGAGGCAGCAAACTTAATTTCTGTGAAAGTCACACAGATACTGGACACTACAGTGTCCCCGGGGAACTCAGGAACTGGGATTATCTGACTGTTACTTGTAAGGCAAGGTTTACACTGAAAGAGTCTTGAGGAGTTTGTTGGTGAGGCAGACAGCCGGGTGTGACAGGGAGCGGACACGGTCTAACCTCCAGCAAAGCTCTCACTTGCAGAGGAGTAACGGTGGCTCACAGTTCTGGGTGTCCGGATCAGTACGCCATAGCATTACAAGAAAATAAAAAGGTGGCTCTGTGCTCATGGCTCCCTTTTCTTGGTCCCAGGGAAACAAGGGGTGAAATGGGGATATGGAGCGGGGGAAGGGTTCGTTCTATTGTCAAGGGAAAGCCAGGGCCCAGGAAGATTTGGGTTGGAAAGTGGTAAGGTTCCTGGTTATCCTCATCTCTTCAGCAAGGAGCTGCACACCTGAGAAAGGCCTATCTTACCCTTGGGATGATCTGGAAGAGCTCAGCTGTCATGGATGGCCAGGGCTGTAGAGAGAGAGGGGCAGTCCTTCAGGTATATCAGTCCCAATCTTTTGAAGGCTTGAGATATTTATGACCATGATCTTGATTGACAGTTCTTTCTCTGAGCCGATCTGTGTAGTACTCTACTCCTCAGTGTGGGATCCAAACTGTACCAAGTGCCCAAATAGCCTCTGACCACGCTATCCCTCAGATTAGCTAATGCTTTCAAGTCTTTTCCTTTTTTTAAAGGTTAAAACTCACTGAGTTTCACAGCCCAAAAATATCAGTTTAAAAAAAAAAAAAAATCAATTGTAGCCAGTGTCCTCCCACTTCTGCTATGCTAGCGCTGCTCTGCACTGTTTATGTGATACAGCTAAAAGTTCACCTGAGGATTGAGCTGCCCCATTGCATTGAGGGCCTGCATAACCTATCTTGCCAAGTGCCAGGGTATAGATTTTCCTGGAGCTTGCTGAGCCAGCCCTAGTGCTAACTGTCTGATCAAAGAAAAATCAAGACAGTGTATTAAATAAGCAGGCTATTTTCTGACCCACTTGCATGAAGAGCAGGGTTCAGCTACCTCGGAGAATAGGACAATTAGAGAATTTATTACCAAGACTTTGAAAACAGAATTCTTCATTTTAAATGTTAAGCTATGAGACTGGCTCAATGAACATGGACAGATGACGGTTGTAGCACGGCAGTTCTACATGTTACTAGGGAGGCCAGAATAGACAGCATGGTAAAGAAGTTGGTGGGGGTGTGTCAGGAGACCAGGTGGTAGACAGGCAGTCAGGCCTAGTGGTCAGAGTCAAAATCCCAAAGTCCAAGGTCGAAGCAGAGTCAGAGACAGGGATTGGAGCCAAAAGGTCAGAACCAGAGTCAGAGTCTCAATGCCAGAGCCAAGGGTTGAGACAGAACCAAGAATCAGAGCCAAGGGTCAGCACCAGATTACCTGAAGTCAGGGAAGGCAGGAGCAGGACTGGAACAGGACTGGAACAAGGCTGGGTGCAGGGCAGGTTCTAGGCTGCAGCAAAGCAGGAACGGGGCTTGGAGCAAAGAAACCACAGGGAGGCAGAGAATCCACGGGCGTGTGCGTTGAGTAGCTGCTGATCTTCTGCAGCTACTGGGCTTATGAGAAAGCCACCTGACTGCCTTAGCCAAGCAGGTGCTTCTGCAGTGGTCCATCTGTGCTCATTGGCTGCCTGACCAATGGGCAGTCACAGCTGTAGGCCTTCATTATTGACACAGGGGTGGGATAGAATACATTGTATTTGGCAACCATAAGAACTGTAGCTTGTTGGATAGTCTCAGTAGGAAGGGACTATCCAAAAGCCCATTGGAGTCAATATGAATCTTTCCATTGCCTTCATCAAGTGGGTATGGAGACTGAGCTATCTTATCATGGCAGGTCACTAAAGACGAGAGTTATGGTGCTTTAGCAGGTGGTAGGGGATGCAGGTTCTATACATGTTCTGCAGGTAGGAAGATAACGGAAATTAAATTCACTTAAAAAACCCACTGATAGTTATCTAGAGTCAGCTCCTCAGCCGGTGTAAATAAGCAAAGCTTCACTAAACAGAACGCCACTGCTTTATACCAGCAAAGCGTCTGGGCTACAGAATCCTCCAACTTGCCATTTAGGTATCCTTTTCTTGATCAGAGCATGAAGTCTCCACTGAGGAGGTGCCACCCTTTGGTCATTTCTTTCCTAACATGACTACAAAATGCTGGGAGCTCTTCTTGATGCTCCACCAAACAGCAAGAAGAAATCTCTCTAGCAACAAAAGTGCTATGTGCCCCACCCTCTTGAGAATCAGCCCCGTTCAGCCCTAATTCAGCAAAACACACAATGGGATTACTCACATGAATCACAGATTTGCCACGGCTGGGAATTGTGCAGGCTGACCTAGTGGGTACGACTAGGAATCAGAGCAGGAATAGAGAATCAAGCCAAGAGTCAGAAACCAGAAGTCAAACCAAAAGGTCAGAACTGAAGAACAGAGCCAGGGGCCATAGCAGGGAACAGGATCAGATCTGTTGTAGCAACAAGCCAAGTTCTGCTAAATTGCATGGACAGCTTCCTGGAACTTCTTCTATGCTTAAATAGTGTACATATCATGGAGGGTGCTGCCAATCGGGTCTTCCATGGGCAGCACTTCATCTCCCAGGGTTTATAGTTCATTGATCACAGCTCTGCCATGGCTGGCAGTATGGAAACATCAGTTTTCCACTGCCCTGCAGACCTGGGTTCTACTCCTTAGACCCATCCCTAATCAAACAAAGCACAGGTGCGCTAAACTTTAAGTATATGTTTTGCTGAAGAAGGATGAGATTACTTGCATGTTCAAAGTTAAGCCATGCTTTACTTTGTCAGGGTTTTAATGGAGGTGCCTAAACATGGATTTGGGGTCCATTTTTCAAAACATGCCTCAAGTCCAGCTCCACAAAAGGTATTCGGGTGTCTAGCTTCCATTGATTTCAACACTTTTGAGCTCAAGTGATTTAGGTGTCCAAGTCCCACTAACTTTCAACAGGACATAGGACTTATCCAGGCCATGGGGTAATGTGCTCTGGGATGGCGGGCTGCATTTCTAAAAGTTTCTGGTGTGTTGCACATCAATTGGTCTGTGTAGATCCTGCTGGTGTGCTTTAATGTTTGAAACAGAACGATGTTAAACTGTACTAGGAAACTTTTAGACTCTGCTGGTGTGCACTACATAGACCAGTTAATGTGCCACCCGTAAGCGTGCTTTAGTCACACCACTGTAGAGCGCATTAGCCCACCATGTAGACAAGTTCTTACGTTTCTAAAACACTTACATGCATTGGAAAAATTCACCCTGGATGCTTAACTTTAAGTATCTACATTTCAAAACACCGGCCTTAACCTCTCTGTGCTTCTGTTCCCATCCCCTCCTAGAGTGGACTCTCTACAGGGGATCGGTGAGGATAAGTTTATGTTTGTAAGGCATTTTAATTGGATGAAATGTATGACAATTAGCGGATAATTACTGAACTGATTAAAAGACAACTACCTGAACTGAATAAGAAAATTGAAAGCCAGATAATAATGTGCCAAGAGCCTAAGAAACTATCCATTAACAATTACTGTTGATTTCTAGCCCTTAAAATAGTGGCCTGTTTACAAAATCAGCTTTCAACCATGATTCTGTAAATAACCACACGGTGCAGCACAACAGTACATTGAAAATGAGTCAATGTTTTTATTTCTCCCAGTACATGCTGCAGAAGCCATTGCAACACTTCACTGCCTCTCCATAAATAAGTCCTCTCTTTCTCTCGCCTCATGGACATAGTGTTCTAGTACAATCATTAAGGGCAGTCCAATGTAATTTAAACACATTTACACACTCCACAATAAATGATCTCTGGCACCAACACTTTGTATGAGGAAGCTGACCCCCAGCAGCCGGAGGAACCCAAATGCACTTATTTGTGACTGTCCCTTTCTTTCCTTGGCTTTAATTAGAAGCTGTCTTCTACTTATTGATGGCACCTCTCAACTATTGGGCCCTGTTTATATGGTAAGCATCTTGTGGCTAAGCCATCATTCACACTGCTTGCAAAAGCATAGAGGCCCGAGTTCAACAAAGCACATGCCAAACTTTAAACATGTCTCCCATTGAGATTAACAAAGTACCAAAGCATATCTTCACGAATCAGGACCAGAGCATATTGATTACCTATAATAATCAATAATATATTAATGATTTATTTTTCTGAGAAATGATCACGTAGTTGGTATCTAGGCCAAGATTATTAGACAAATCGGTATGCATCATTTGTGCATGCAGTCCTCATGATCATATGCAGGGATGGCTCCAGGCACCAGCCTGGCAAGCAGGTGCTTGGGGCGGCCGCTCCAGAGAGGGGCGGCACGTCCAGCTATTCGGTGGACGGTCCCTCACTCCAGCTCAGAGCGAAGGACCTTCCGCCGAATTGCTGCCGCAGATCGCGATCACTGCTTTTTTTTTTTTTTTTTTGGCTGCTTGGGGCGGCCAAAACCCTGGAGCCGGCCCTGATTACATGTACATTCATGATAACTGTGTAGCCAATTGACCCAGCAGCGACCGTGCACTTGCAAACATTGTGTGAACAAATTATAAGTCTGCATTTTTGCATACCCAATTGCACAAATGCAATTCTAAATATTCAGGCTCTGTTATACAGTAGAGAACCAGCACTCTTTTTGTCACTCATGAGGTAATCCACAGGTAGACTTACAGCTGGCTGTATATACAAGACAAGACTATATATAAATATACTAACCTTAGTTCATTTATGATACCCACCAGTTGGTATTGCAGCAATTTTAATATTCTGCACCAGCTCCTTAGCTGGTCTAAATTGCCTAAACTCCATTTCCTACAATGGAGCTATACTGATTTAAAGCCAGCTGAGGATCTGCCCATTGTGCTGTATTTGCTGTTACAGGCAAAGGACAAAGGGTAACATTTTAAAAAGAGCCTACGTGACATAAGGGCCTAAATTCCATTGGCTTTCCATAAGGCTCCTAATCCGTTGAAGTAAAATGCACAGGGCCAGTAGCTCATTTTCCCTTACACTGCTGCATATCAGGAGTAACTCCACTGAAGCACATGTCGTTACACCAGTGTAAATTAGGGTTACCATTCGTCTGGATTCCCCCGGACATGTCCAGCTTTTTTCAGTTAAAAATAGCGTCCGGGGGGAATCTGTCAATGTCCGGACTTCCCCCGCCCCCCATGCAGAGCGTGTGGGGCTTACAGGGCAGCCGGCCGGATGGTGCCACTGGCACAGGCTCCGGCAGCCAGAGCCCTTCCTTCACTTCCCCCCTCCTCTCCCCTGCAACTTGAGACCACTCCCCTCCTCTCCCTCCCTCCCCCTGCCCTGCATTCACAGATCGCCGGCCGTCGCCTCGGCCTCCGGCAGTCTGGAGCTCCGACCCTGCTCCCCTCCCCCGCTGTCGAGCGCGCTGCTCTGCAGCACAGTAAGGGGGCCAGAGAAGCGGCAGGGAGGTTCTGGGGGAGGGGGGGTAGTCAAGAGACAGGGAGCAGGGGGAGGGTTGGATGGGTCAGGAGTTTGGGGGGGCTGTCTGGGGGTTGGGGGTGTAAGGTTTTGGGCAGTCAGAGTACAGGTGGGGGGGGTCTCAGGAGGGGGCAGTTAGGGGACAAGGCACAGGGAGGCTTAGGTAGGGGGTGGGGTTCTGGAGGGCAGTTAGGGGCAGGGGTCCCAGGAGGGGGCAGTCAGGGGACAAGGCGTGGGGGGGGAGGGTTGGGGGTTTTGAGGGGGCAGGAAGTGGGAGGGAGTGGAAGGGGCAGGGGCGCGGCTAGGACAGGACAGGGGCGGGGCTTCTCCCGTCCTCTTTTTTGATTGTTGAAATAGGATAACCCTAGTGTAAGTGAGAGGAAAATCAGGCCCATTTTGTGCTGTACATCAGGCAACAAGGTAGAGCCACAGACTACCACATAAGGATCAATTGGTAAGAGTTACTTTTATGGCCATCTGCTGCTATCATCAGTTCTTAAGGAAACTGACAGAAAAACACTCAAAAATAGTATCCTAGGGCCAAAGCTTCATCTGGTGTAAATGGGCTTCACAGGAGATCCTCAACTGGTGTAAATCAGTGTATCTGGCCCTGTAATATCTATAGGCCAAATCCTGCAGTTCTTACTCTGGCAAAGTGCTCATTCTTCTTCCCATCTCTTCCCAAACACCTGTTAAAGCCATATTGCCCTCCCCTTTGTTTACATTTTGCTGGGATGGATTTCATTTGATTCTAGAATACCCTATCAGGATTCCTCAAGGGCCTTTCAGGTCCCCCTGGCCAACTTCCCTCACAGTCAGTTGTTCTGGATTCTGCACTCAAACCTTGGAATCAAGCTGCTCTTTGATCTCAGATCCTAAAAGCTCCTTAAAATTTGCTCATGGCTCATATTCCATGAGGAGATCCAGGCAGCCTAGTCCCTGGCTCTGTTAAGGCAGCTATAAGTTAATGGTGCAAGAGAGCAATATTGTGTGACCCCTGGAAGCATGTTCCCTCTTTTTTTTAGTTTTTCTGTGCAGTTAATCATTAAACCCTTTCATGGTCACAGGAGGTGCTGGTCTCCCTACAAGCCACCCTTATCTGACATATTTATTTCCTGATCTGCTTTCTCTTAACTACCTGGCAGACCTAACAAAGCACCCAGGAATCACCTGATGGCTTTTATTACCCTAGATTCCAGTCCAAATGGGTCTGTGCTGTGTCAGCTACAATATTTACAGCATGGTAATTCTCCTTGCCCCCGCACCAACATAAAAGATGTTCTGCCCTTTGCCTCTGTCTTTATATTGTCCCTCATTCCATGAAGCAGCATTTATTATAGAAACAAATCTCACCATTTTTTTTAAATGCCAGTTCCTGTTGCCTCAAAATACCCCCTTCCCTTTCCTTCCAGCTCCCTCTAGCTAAGTTTAATGTACTAAGCACAGCTTTTTAGTTTTACAGAATTTATCTGTATTTATTCAAATTAATGGATCTATTTTTGCATTTCCCCCATTCTTTCCTTCTGCCCACAAAACCTTAATTCACAAGTGAAGGATGGAGAAATCAAAGTCCTAGGACTCAAAACGTTACCAACAATGTTGGCTCTTGAGAAGTTTGCTGATTTTACCTAAGGGCAATAAATATGAATATCTCAGACTACTCCGGGTTACAAATAGTAGTACTGGTGGACTGATAGGGTGGCTTACTAGGTCATTTGTCACAGATGGACTCTCAGCACCAGCCTACCGCAAGCTTACTGTGATTTTGCATAAATGGGGCTAACTCCTGAGGTCCTAACTCCATGGAGCCAATGGAAGTTTTCCTGAATAAGGGCTGAATAAAAACTGAATCATAACGACCCTAAGCCTATGAGAATTTTGCCCGAGTAATTAAAAACAGAGCGAGGGCCTAAGGATTCAGCTCCCAATGTAGTAAATGGAAAGGCTCTCATTGACTTGAGTGGGAGCTGGACTAAGTCACTCACTCCACAGGATACACTGGACAATGGCTTCCAGCACACACCTGACCTAGGATACAAAAGGTATTCCAGTGCAGAGTGAGTATTGTGCAGAAGACATCCTATGCCTATATATGGAAAAAGTTTTACAAAAACAAAGAAAAACAGGCTTGTGGTATTTCATGATCAAGGTCGTTTTCCCAGTGGTGCAATGACATTTGAGGCCAACTCATGGAGCATAAGCACAAACATGCATTGTGGGGGGATTTTCTCTTTGCTACCTAAATTTATGTGAATATATTTTAGGGAAATTCAAAACCACTGAACAGGGGATGTACATGGAATAACCCTGAGGCAGGATTATATTGCAGCTACTTAATCCCAGTACATGACAAACGGCTGACTCAGCATGCAGATAGCAGAGTCATTTAGAAACAGGCGACAACTGTAAACCTTTAGAGAGTTTCCTCTTTCAGGAAAGGTACTCACGCAAAATTGCCAGTAATTCAGAGAATTTTCAAACATGAACAAGAGACCAGGAATCATTAGACTTATGTGATTCCCACACTTGCTTCTGTGCAGCACAAGTTAGCATGGAATGTCTCACCAGGGATTCTTGTGATTTGGGAAGGTGACTGAGCACAAGAGATCAGAGCACATCTGTCACATAAAGTGAAAAATGGGCCGGATCCTGATCCCCACTTCCACCACTGTAAACAAGGAGTAACCCAGGAAGAGTCACGGTACATAAAACCAGTGGAAGAGCAGACTGAGCTCCCCTGACTTCAGTGGGAGATTTGTGATAGTAAGGATTTGGGATGCTTCTACAGTGCTAGCAGTGTGGCCTTAGCATGGGCTTTGCACACCTGCTCGGGGCCCTGGATATGGCTTCAGTGCTATTGTTATTTGAGCTAGGTACGGCTCCATGTGCAGCAGTCACACCTCTAACGGCAGTCTATGCATACCCTGAGTTATGCCTGGCCCTTGGATGTTTTGCACTACTGTTACATCCAGCAAAATCCCACATTACTGAAAAGCAAAAACAATTTGCACTAGTGCTGGGCCTGAACCAACCCCCCAGATCTAAATACCCAGGGCAGAGGGCAAAATTCCTTATTCAAATGCTGGTCCCAGTTTTCATAATAGGGTAAATGGCTAAACAAACATCAACTCCAAACACACCAGAAACTTAAGTATTCAGAATTCAGGCCCAGCTCTGAATTGTGCAGCAAGAGCTCATCCCAAGTTAGCACATTTCCTTTGATGTGGCAATGCAGCCCGGAGACCTACGAGGAAGCCTCCAGCTGACCAGACAGATAGGATTCATACTATGATTGTCTTGGCTGGAAGCAGTTTTTGCAACTCTTAATGTTTAGCTGACAATCATATTAGGCTTAGGCAGCAAATGGGGATGGTAACATCTATCTATTTCCTGTGAAGAGGACTCTTCCTTGTCTCTGGAGAGATGATGAAAGAAGAGGAGAAGAATTTGGCACAACTGATTGGACATTCTGGAATCTGAAGAGTGGGGTGAATATTGACTTACTGGTAGCATATTTTGTTTAGCTTTTTGCTCATTTCAATCCAGTCCATTTGGAAGGGCTTTGACAGAATTAAGTGACTGATCTTGCAACCCAGATGACCACCAAGGAGAATATCATACGTGGTATGTGCTGAGGGTGTAATTGATAAAATATGCACATACGTGTGCATAAGAGAAAATTGCATGTGCAAACAGGTACTTAATGTGTAAGTGCCTGTTGCATGTGAGATTCCCATTTTGCAAGTGTAAATGTTCATTGATGCGCTCACGGTCATCTTTGAGATAAATTGTGCCCCTCTAATCTATGCAACCAAAGAGCTAAAATTTGGAATAGCAATCCCCTAATGTCTTGCCCAACATCTAGCTCAATGGGGCTCTCAGATGTCACTACCTTTGTTATTACACAGTTTTTCTTTGACTCTCTTTCTTTTTTGTTTTTTGTTTTTGTTAAGTCATTTTAAATTTGTGCGAATTTATTGCTGATGAAAGATGCTAGATTGACAGCCATGAAGACTGATATCCTCTGTTTATCCACAAATAATAGCTTCCCCTTACACTACACTCTGTCCGTGTTCCCTGACCCTGACCTCTTCTAAGGGCAAGGCTAGAGTTCCATCTCCATGGCCCATTGAGTCTTTGGCCTCTCTGCTGAGACTGCCAACAATGGCGGCAATTGTGGTGGTTACTTATTGAGATGTGAACTCCGGTCACATGGGGACAGAACTAAAGTTCCCAAACTCCTTTCCCACTAGCTCCTGAAAAGCCAATGAGGGGCCGGGGGAAGGGAGCGGTTTCTTCTTCATTCAAAAGGTCTCATCCTTATTATAATTATATGACAACTGTCTTGAGCCAATGGTTGACTCAATGATCCAATGATAATCGGCCCAATGTGAGCAAAAGTAACAAATAAATAGCAAAAGTTGCATTTGTTTTACTAACAGTTGTTCAGTTTGTGGAAAGCAACAGAGGATCCTGTGGCACCTTTAAGACTAACAGAAGTATTGGAGCATAAGCTTTTTGTTTTTCATCAATTTCTTAAAAAAAACCCAACCAACCAAAAACCTTTTCTGGGGTTTCACTGAAAACCCGAAAACTGAGAAATTGAGGAGGAAAAGTTTTGGGGTTTTGGTTGCCAAAGGCCTCAAAATTTTAAATTTTCTGGGTTTTTTTGTTTAACAGAAAAATCTGAAAATTTGAAACAAACAAGGATGTTTTCCATAAAAAACATTACATTTAAATAGACAAAAAACAAAAACAAAAAAACCCTACCCTTGCCTCATTCTCCTTTTAGGGCAAACAGGAGCAAGGGACACTTTTTTAGCCCTAACAGAGATGTCAAAGCTGGGAGCCCTGTCATATGCCACACTCAGCTCTGCCACTGCTGTAAGATGACACATCACTTCTCTCCTGTTAGAAGATTCCTATCAACTGGGACAGAAACCCTTCCTGGAGAAAAGGGGCTCAGACGTAGCACAGCAGATGCCACCAGTCATTCTGATTCCTTGGTGCATAGTCCTACTGTCAGTTTCAATGACATCTCTGCCTCTTGATGGCTCTACAAACAGACAGTCCAGACAACACCAGGCGGCAGGGCCAATGGTGCTTAACATGAATGGAAGTTTAAGCCACCTAATTTACCGAGCTTTCATTTTGCTCATTGTGCAGCCAACTTTTTCAAGGCTCATGAGAATGCCAGACACAAATAATGGGCCTGATTCGCCACTGTCCTGCACTGTGGCCGTTGACACCAAGATCAGACTGAGTGCAATACACTCCCTGGACAGAATGGTAGCTTTTCCTCCTCACTTTTCACTGGGCAATGGAAAAATTAGGTCCAGACAGCACAGTGAGAGTTGTTTGCTCATCATAATTTCAAACAAATAAACATAAACAAACAAACACTGATTCATAAACAGAATTGTTTACTCCCCTATTTCTTTACAATGCTCTGTTCGGGGAGCTGGAAGCACTCTCAGCTAATTAGCTGATTTGCCTGTGTCTCAAGGCTTTTCCTGTCTCTTAAGACTAGCGTGTTTAGGTAATGAGAACAGTGCATTCATTTCCAGCAGTCACCCGAGTCCCCGTACCAAGGCTTTCACTCACTATCCCTGAAGCTGGAGTTAAGAGACATTCCTAATTATTTCCTGCAGGATCTTTTGGGGTTTGGAGGCTTTGCTAATATCCTTGCCAGCAGAGCCAGATGGGTTTATCATCATCTGCCTGATGCCATGTGACTGAAATGGACAGGATAAAAAAAGAAATCACACACACACACAAAAAAAAATCAATAGAAGTTAAGCACCTAAATACTTTTGTGGAGATGAGGTTAAGAGATATTAAGATGGAGGTTTCAGATAAGCATCAGCTTCTCACTACTGCTTCCCTGAGAGGGAATAGTTCCTAAACAGCAGGGTTAGGGAAACTCCCTTAATTCTCTAGGCTTAGGAGGAAAATAAGGGAATGTGAACCCATAATAACCAGGTTTCATTCCATGGGAAGTTGAGGGCTGTTGATTGAAATCTAATGGCCAGATGAAAGTGAACTTCCCAATTAGGAAGTACATGTGGCTCCAGTCTGATTTTCTATTGTTCCATCTTCTTGGAGTCATTAGCCAACATGTTGCTGTCTTTAAATCTTCTCCCTCTATTTTTTCCCCTGTACCCAGGATGACCCAGGTTGAAAGATGTGGCCCTGAGGTGCAAAAAGGAGATTGGAAACACAGGAACAAAGGGAAGGAATTAAGTGAGTGCAGTTGGCAGAGAGCAACTGGGATCCCTGTCTGGCAAAGACAAGCGCTAAGGAGGGCTAACCCCAATCTCTGTACATTATGGAAAAGGCTCTTACTACAAAAATGCCTGCATATCCATTGTAATGCATCCAGCTGGGAAAGGATCATTCACAAATGCCCTAGGCCAGAAGAGGGTTTTTGCTGCTCTGTTGGATCTGAGAACAAAGATTGAGGTGGCAGGATTTTTGTCCAGTCTCTTTGCATAAAGTATCTTGTATGATTTCAGAAGGGGAACTCGATAATCATTTGTGTTTCTATTTAACTTTATATGCCGTGCCACCTGTACCTAAGGTTTCCCTTCAACCCTCCTGTTTTTCAGTTGCTGATTACTGACTCGGCTAAACTCTTCTGGTGCTACCTCTCTCCATGCATGGGCTCAGTCCACAGTTGATTTGCAAACATTTGGGTAATGTAACAGTGGCTGCAACTTCAAATATAATTTGATTTGCAGACTCCTTTGAGAGGAGTGGTTCTAGCAGTTAGGCACTGATGGAGGACATGGGAAACCTGTGTTCAACTCCCTGCTCTACATAGACTTCCTGTGGGACTTTGGGCAAGTAATTTAGCCTCTCCGTGCCTCATTTCCCATCTGCAAAGTGGGGATGATAACGATGATTCCCTTCTTCCCAGGGCTGTTGTGAAGATAACTAGATTAAGAGATTGTGAAGGGCTTTGAGATCTGTGGGTGAGAAGTGTTCTATAAGAAAGGCAGTGGTGGTGTTATTAATCAAAAGCTTTTGAAAAGAAAAAGCAAGGCCCATTTGAAGTGACTGGGGGGCCATAGTCAGGGATGTTTGCTTATATATGGTCTTATGTGTCTCTTCATTGCTCAAAGCAAATTTTCCAGGGGCTTTCCAATGTTAAACTTTCAACCAATTTTCTTAACTTGATTTTTTTTTTAAATCTCCATAACATTGACAGCAAAAGCCAAGTTTGAAGCTGCTCAGGTCCGTATTCTAAGGTGCTGAGCACCCACAGTGCCTATTGATAAGTGTAACTGCTTGTTGTCCTTCAGAGTCTCTCATTGCTCCTACACTGAATCAGCTGGAGTCACAAGTGCCGACTCAAAGTTATCAGTGCTTAATGGTGGCAAGGGGAAACCTATTCATTGGATTCTTGGAGGGTGATTTAGAGTGGGAGCAGGGCCGGCTCCAGGTTTTTTGCCGCCCCAAGCAAAAAAAAAGGGCGGCCTTGAAAAGTGCCTCTCCCAAAGGGCCGGAGTGCCACCCCTTGAAAAGTGCTGCCCCACACGCATGGTTGGAACGCTGGTGCCTAGAGCCAGCCCTGAGTGGGAGCAATTTGGAACACAGGGGTTGGTAGGGCTCATCTTGAATTCAAAATCCATAAATATCTCCCATCCCAAAGACACAACCAAATTCCACTCTGGGGCTTGCAAAGCCATTGTGCTGAAATCAGGGATGATTCATTAAAGGACTCAATTGCTAAAAATGATATTTTAACTTCTCATTATGCAACCAGGGCTGAGTTTTAAGATGCAGTCAAAGGTTCTTCTTTCTTTGCACTCAAGGACTTTCCCAGCCATTATATAACCACAGAGCAAACAGATGTATCTAAGGGTGAGTTTGGGTAAAGAGTGACTCAAGATTTCAAAAGCTGCATCGAGTGCAAACAAGACCTTTGAAACAAGTTACTTACTGCCTCAGAGCGAAACAGCTATGGGCAAAGACCGTATGCGCCACAGAGAACAGTCACCCTTTTCTCTTTAAGGAGGAATTGTTCTGGAGCTCAGAGCTCTGACGGTTAGAGGGACTCCTTTCTTGGCTGTAACTGGGGACTGTTTCTTCACCTCACACCTCCCCACAAATTAGTGGAGCAAGGGATACACATCACTATTTTTTTCTCCCTGCAAACTTTTCCCTTTGGCACCTCCTTGCATCTCCTGACTTGAGGTTCCTTTCTCGTACAGCCACAACCCTATCTATGGTCCTGCCTCCAGTAACTCCAGCCTCCTGGCTCCTTGGTCTTTGCTTTTAGAGATGCTTTCCTAACTATGGAGCAGACTGATGAGAGGGAAGGGAATTTAATTTTTTTTATTATTAAAAATTATTATTAATAAGTTTTCAAGAGAGCCTCATGTATTTGAAGCACAAGGCTCGTTGGCTTTTCTGTGTGTTCCTAAATCCCACTGGCACTTCTGAAAATCTGCCCCAGAGATATGTCTGTAAACCTCCCATGCCAGGGTTCTTCTGTGAAAGCATTTTGACACCCCACAGTTATTGGGGTTCCTGCTGCCTGCAAGGTTCCCCACTTTCCTTGATCTCTGAGAAGTCATTGCTGACAGGTACCTCCACTGCATTGGCTGGGACGGGGTGAGGGGTGGTCTCATCCAGAGCCCAGTGAAGTCTGTAGGAATGTTCCTCTGGACTTCAACAGGCCTTGAACACCATTCATGTGACTTGCTGCCAGTGGGTCAGATTCTGATACCTTTACACGTGGTGAATAGCACCTTACTCCATGGATAGTCCCACTGAAATAAATGGCAAGGATATATACCCCAGGTTTTATCTCCAACTACTAGGCATTAGGATGAGACCTGCATAGGCGGCAGATTATCCACAACTTTCTACTGAGGGGTTTCTTGCATTTTCTTCTGAAGCAGCTGGTTCTGGAAGCTATTGGGAGACACTGAACTAGAATGACCACTCAGATGTACCAGTATGATGGTAATGTTCCTATGGAAAAGGCATAAGAATCTGGCCCTAAGCTGTTAAGGAACTTGTAGAAAAGCCAAACAAGATTCTCCCAAAATATGTTATCAAGCATCCCTTTGAAACTGGAAACTCTACAGCAGCCCAATGGTGAGAGAGAGAGAGAGAGAGAGAGAGAGAGGTCAGTACAGAATCAAAGCGGCTAAAACAGAAGTTCCCCAGATTTTCTAAGCCTCTCCTGTTGTTTAAAGCTACGCGGCTCACCCACAAGGCTCCAGATGCATCAAAGCTTGAATCTTTGCAGCATAACATGCACCACGTGAGATGCATCAGAGGATTATTCATTTGAGAGAAATGGGTGTAAAGTAAGTGTGCCAAAGGGGGGGCCAATCTTTGAACTGGTTACTTTAGAAGATGGCTGCAACATAATAAAGCAACTGCACGTGCATTTCCCTTTAGAAAAAACATACTGCACAAAGCCACTAGTACTTCATATGAGTAGGAAGAGAGGGACAGATCTTCAGCTGAGGCATCATGAGTCACTGAAGCTACGTTGATTTATACCAGCTAAGCCTACAATACAACTAGCTAAAGCTAAAACGGTAAGAGGTATTCATTGCTCATCCTTCAGGGCATACACTGATTGATGGCTGAGGTCCAGAAGGAATTCTTCTTCCAGGGAACAGTACAGAGCAGTTAGATAGTTGAGCCAACGTCTCTGCTGATGTAACTCCACTAACGTCCGTGAATCTGGCCTATTATGCAAGGTTTGCCTCCCCATCTCAATCATCTATCAAAAGCCGCTGGTGGAGATAGGACACCAAACTGGATAAACAATTACTCTGTTCTGCTGAAAATTTCTCTCCTAATACTTTGGGAAACGTAGAGGCTATTAGTAGGTCAGGTTTAATTTTAACTAAATCATAAGCCCCAATTTTAATAGGTTTTAGGACACACCGTTTATGTCTCTCTGACTGATCCCCTTTTCCCTTTTTCTGGCCCCAGTGATTTAACGTTTACCTGCAATTAGTCATTATTCTCCCTTTTCCAAGTCACTGCTTCGTGGTGCTGCCCACAGCATGATGACAGCAGTGAAGGTTAGAGAAATGCTGCTGCTGGCTTCTGCTGAGAGTCCAACTCAGGGATCAACAATATTAGGCAATTCAATAGGACTTCAGTCTGAACTACAATACAGATAGATCCACCTAACTGAGCTCAGAATTGAGGCCTCTCAAATGAAGTGTCATAAATCTTCCACCAGACTAAAGGCCATGACCCAAATGGGATTAAGTCTATGCTGTTTCCCTTATGTTGTATTAATGTGGACCTGAAAAGGAGGGCTCTCTTTTCCCAGAAGAAGGGTGTTGCTTGAAAAATCTAGGAAGGGGAAGACGCAGATGAGTATTGTTGTGTTACTGGCAACTTCAGTACATACACTGAGATTCAGTAACACCCTTCACCCCCCAGCCCTTCTATAGCACTTTTCATCAGTAGAGCTCAAAGCACTTACCAAGGTGTGGCCTTTTACAGATGGGGAACAGAGGCACAGAGCAGGGAATTAACTGACCCAAAATCACCCAACAGGTCAGTCACAGGAATAGAACACAAGTCTCCCAAGTCAGTCCCATGCTCTTTCCACTAGGCCATACTGCCCGTCTATGAAAGGAAAGACCACACAGTCTTAGTGGATACATCCTGCTTGGCCAACCATCTACCTGAAGCTCACCAAGGCTGGTGCCCAAGGAAGTTAGGTACCTAATTGTCACTGAAATGGAAAGATTTGGGCTCCTAAACCCCATAGGGTCTTCTGAAAGACACTAGTCTCTTACATCCTGTGTTATGCAGGAGGTCAGAATAGATTATCTAATAGTCCCTCCTGGCCCTAAAACCTCTGAATACATCAGCTGAAGCCATTATTTATTCATACACAACTCAGGAAAGACCCAGTAAATGGTTTACCACAAATAATTCTGATCCCTTCTGCAATTTGTTTCTCTACACTATTCATTAGTTGTAAACTGACATCATCATACACACACAGGCAGGCAGGGGGACATTCATGAAACCGAGACGCAATTTTAAAGCTGAAATACACGGGTTAATTATGTTGTATAGAAAGTAACTCCTTGCCACAAGATATTCTCCATGCTTGGGAGGACTCAGACAGGACTAGCTCTTCAGAAAGAACACCCAGTTACGTTAGATAGGAGAGATGTATAAAAAACAGTGACCCCTCATGCTTTGAGATGATAAACCAACTGCTAACAGAGAGACAACATGAACAAATTGCCCCCATGGGTAGGTGGTTTTAGAATGGTGTTTCTTCAATCTTCCTCTGAAGCACCCAATCCTGGCTATTGTCAGACAGAGGATGCTGGACTGGCTGGATCAGGTATGGCTGCTCCTACTCTGACCATACACAAGTTTTGGGGTGCTCAGATTCAGGATCATCTCCTGAGAAAGACATGGGCTGCTTGAGAAGGTCAGACCTCGATTTGACTAGCAGACGCCTCGAATGTTGATGGGTGTTCTGATCCAGTGGGCATGTGAGAGTAATGAAAAGTATGTTCCTCTTTCCCATTATGTAGGATTCACATCTCCCTTCCCCAGCTTCCTCACCCAAGCCAGCCAATTCCTTTAAATTTCTCCCTTTGTTTTCTTACTATTCCCCAGGATATTTCATGTGTGTGGTTCCAGTTGAGAAATTTCCTGCCTGAACACCGCCTCACATTACTCATTAGCATGAATTTCTTGCTTTATTACCCCAGAGTGCCAGGGCTTTCAATGCTAATTAGATGAAACTCTCTAAGCGAGCAGCTAAGATGCACACAGTGTAAGCCTGCTGCTGCTGCTGTCTCCAAAAGCACAAGTGCCACATCTTGAAATCTGAGTTGGCACCAGCGGCGGGCAGCAATTGAATTTCAGCTGAAATTGAATTCTGAAACAATGCCCTCCTGATCCTAATTAACTCATTTCCTCCCCAGCTTTTCTGAGACAAGGAGATCGGGTACATGTAGCTATTCAAAGCAATAAATTCAATAGAAATGGGCACTGCACACTCACTGCCTCGCACCCCGCTCCTCCTCCAAGCTGTAAAATCACCACTGCCTTCCTTGTTCCAGATCATTTACTTCTGGCCCAGTTCTGCACTCCCTGACAACAGTTTCCATAACCTAAAGGTAGCAGCTTGAGAAATGAGTCACATTCCCTCCCCCTTCCCTGTGTCAGTAAGAGAGCTGTCACCGTGAGCCAATGAGCTGGTTGCATGATTCATGGGACCTGCACTGACCAGCTCTTCTTGGCAGGCCCCTCCGGTTTCCACTTTTAGAATGACAGGTTAATGTTTGCACAAGCTATTGAGGGAGCTGTACATTAACTGTATTCGGAAAAAAAAACAACCCAGAAGGATTTCTAACCTGAGGGAAGATCTCCATAAAAAGCACTTTAACAAGTTCTCCATGGAAAGAGAACTTCCAGACATGTGCTGCCCCAGTTTAGATCAGCTGTATGCCGCTCTAAAAATGAACAAAAAACAGACTGTCACTCTATAGTCCAAATTCATTAGGAGGTGCAAACACACATTCTCTCTCTCTCTCCTCCCTCCATCCCCAGCACAACGAACCCGGGGGCGTGATATCACTCTTCCACCAGTTTCATGTCAGTGCAATTCCATTCACGTCAGTCATCTCACTCCTGATTTACACCAGCGGCAGAAGAGACTCAGGCCCACGAGTGCAAACTTCGCTCGTCGTCACCAGGGATGGAATGAAGGAAATAAAAGACCCTGGGCTATTACTAAAAATGGAGGGTCAGATTCTTAGCTGGTGTACAGCAATGTAGTTCTATTGAGGTCAATCAACTTTGCTGATTTCTACCAGCTGAGGACAGGACTCTGAATCTGTAGCTAAAAGCCTTCTCCAGTCTCATGTCCCTGTAGGATTTGGTTATTAAATTAACAGGCATTTAATGCCTTTCCCAACACAGCCTGAGAGAGGGGGATCAGTGCCTATGACAACTGTGAAACGCTGACTGGGGAGGGTACAGCAGAAATACAGTATTAACCATGTCACAGAGATTTTGTGATGCTCTGGAGGAACCAAGTAGTACCCAGGCAAGTTCTTTTATGTGTTTCCTCTACAGTACCAGCCAGAAAGCAATCAACCAGCCATTCACAGCTCAATTCAGAGAGGCACAGACTGCAAAAGTCTATAGTCCAGCCTCACAAGGAGCTTTGCTATTTTCAAGCAGCTGGGAGTGCGGTTACAAAGGTGTAAAGACCTTGGGGCCTCTGTGAGGCACAAAGCTGCAGGACAAGATTCCTGAGCCATTAGAAAGTATGTCTAGATTCTAGCTACACAATAGCATACACTGGCATGTGCTTTTGTTATACATAAGGCTCATGGATACACTAAGGGGAGTGCATGGATCAGGGGGATGGGCAATGGGACACAGCTTTTTCCATGCTTGCTGTCTGCCACTGGTCGCCTAAGGCCTCATGCTCCACCCAAGTGACCAGAACCTCCTGTCCAGCCAGGCTAGAGCGTAGAGAAGGATCAGCTGGATGGATACTGGATTTACTGTCTAAGGTAAGTCTCTAACTCCCATTGAAATCAATGGGAGTTGATTTCCTATATGCCTTTGAGGATCTAGGTCAAAGCTCCCATCTGCTATAATCAATACAAAGAATTTAACAGAGGAAGAACAATATTCTGGAGGACCAGATTTTTAAGACAGCTCAGCACCCATAATTGGAGCCAAGTTTTCAAGAAAGCTCAGCTCCCACATAGATCTCAGAATAAGCGGATGGGTCTTCCAGAGCACCAGGTCCATGTTAGGCAACGAGCCCATCTACAGAGCTGGTTGCAAGTGGCAGTGGGAACAGTTAGGTGCTGAGCGATTTTTGAGAAGCTGGCCCTTAACATCTGTGGTCCCCCCCTTGATGCTCCACTCTGTGGCTGTGTTGGGCTCTCCTAAGCTGGGCACGAGTGGGGAGCATACAACTGTATCCGAACATCTGTCAGGGATGGTCTAGGTATAATTAATCCTGCCTGGGGGGAGGGGGCAGAGAAGAGGAAGAGATAGACTAGATCACCTCCTGAGGTCTCTTCCAGACCATCATTTCTACAGTTCATCAGTCTTTGGTTCTTATAGAACACTGGGCCACATCCTCCTCTCAAAAAGAACAGGAGTACTTGTGGCACCTCTAAGGTGCCACAAGTACTCCTGTTCTTTTTGCGGATACGGACTAACACGGCTGCTACTCTGAATCCTCCTCTCACTTACCCTTGAGTAACCCTAGCCAACTCATCAGAGTCACTCCTGATTTGCACCAGCAGGACAGGGGTATTGGGAACGTTTTCTGTGTCTGTGGGAAACTGGTGCTAATTTTCCAAGCTATAGAATTCATCGATGCTCATTCCACAGAAAGCACCACTACTGACATAGCACATAAGCTACCTGGGCTCTGATTCGGCAAAGCACTTAGGTGCTGAATACGGATGCACTCAAGTACTTTTGCCCATAAACCAGCCTCTGTGGAATTAAGTGCAACTTAACCTAGGTGAGTTGCTTGGTTTAGAAAACTAAATATCACATCCAAATGGGACAAGTCACTAATAATGGGCCTAATTCTGTAACCTTGATACTGAGTAATCCTGTTCATGTCAATAGAGCTTTCTATGGCACTGTCAGGCCCAATGTGAATTCTTTAATGTCCTCATTAGGACATGGAGGGCCCTAGCATTTTTCTTTTCGTGTTCGCAGAAGTCCCTGTATTTACAGAAAGGCTCTGACTGTTTTAGATTAGCAGGAGCCTGAAACTGTATTTCCTGCTCAGGTATGGAACAAACTCATCTTCCTGGTTCAATATGAAGTGGCCTTTGAACTTAGTGCTCCGAGCAGACATGACAAAAAGTAGCACAGAGACAGTCAGAATGTGTGACCCAGATGTGCCTTTTCAGAGCATCCGTGCAGGAAGCTGATACACAGAGAGATAGCAAGACAGGGTTGGCAACTGAAACTTCAGATTTTGACTTTAAAGGGAACTTACGTATTTCCACAATCAAGGTGCCAGGAAACGTGTGTATTCAGAATGAAATTCCAGGAAATTTGTCCAAGGCAAGACAATCTATTTACTTCAGTGCTGTTTTATTGACTTTTTTTATGAATAAGATTTTGTAACTGACTAGAGTCAGAGATTAATCACCACACAGATGCCCCACCTCTTAGTTGAGATAATCACCAGCACTACAAGCCACAAAGTTTCTAGATCCAGCTCACTTGGAGAGGGGACTCTTGCCTTTCAGATTAATATTAAAGTAGAACTGAACCAAAAATCAGCTGTGTTTATCCACACCCATCCCTGAATTTTGTGGAGTCAGATAAAATAGGATCAAAACTACTCTTGGATTTTGGGTTTACAAATCCCACACCACACCCATTTCCACACCCGCCTTCATAATTTCTGGGCCTGATTCTGCCTGCTTCCCTCACACTGAGGAGCACTTTACTCCATGTTGAAATAATTGGCACTACTCACCGAGTAAGGTGCGCCTCAGTGTGAGTAAAGGTGACAATCTGGCCCCCTAATTTTAAAGGCCTTTTAAAAAAAATCTCAGTTTTATAATACAAAAGTTTGCTCTGGTTCAATGACACCCTTCAAATCTCACATAATTTTGCTTTTTTAAGTCTCACACATTCAGACTGGCACAGATTCGCATTCCTAACTTGACAACTACTAATTAGTGGGTTTGGGGTGGTGTTGGACTGGGTTTGAATGCCAGGTTTCAAAATAGGACACATGTGGGGAAAGGTGAGGATAGACACAATCCTTTTTCACGGCTGGGGAAAAAAAGGAAAGGTAACTGAAATGAAACAAGGATCGCTGCTCAGGGAAGGTAGTTGCTCACTGAAGGATTAGACACAAAGAAGACAGACAGGCATACTATCTTTTGTCTTGTACCCTATCCCAAACAAGAGCTGTCAGAGTGAAAAAGCAGAAATGCATCTCTGAAAATGTCATGTGATAGCCTCTTGGATTCCTGACTCTGGATCACAGAGTGAAAGGACACCAATTAACATACTACTGGAGTTTATACCTCACAAAAGACTTGCGGAACAGCAGTAAGCCATCATTTCCACAGTGAATAAGATCATAATGACTCACGGCCACTGGTAGGGCACAGGCTATCCAGTGAGAGATCTTTTAGTGAGCATGTAATTGACTTGGGTCATCACTGTATTCACATACAATGGACACCGTAAAAAGCCACTTTCATTGTTACTCTTCAAACTGCTAGACAATGTGCTAATTATTTTACCCGTTAGTCTGAGAGCCATGTAGGTTTTGGCTGTCTGTCATGCCAGTTAACTAACATTTTTACATTAGGAACCTGATCAGAATCAGGGTACAGTCACCATTCCAGCTGTAGATTGTCCCCAGATTCCCAGCTTATATTCTTAGGGCACCCATTTTATAGAACCTCTGAGTGCTGGGCTAGGTAGGTACCAATGCCCTGCTCCTGCAATGAGCTCTGGACCTGTGCTGCGCTCTGCCCATATAGAGGCCAGGAACTCTTCAATTGGAGAGGCTGTATTTCATGGCCATTTGTTCACAGTTTAATCATTCATTTGTTCTCCCTCTGCATTGTCTTAGGAGTAAGTAGCTTCCCCTCTGATGACTGAGTTACCATCTCCTTTTCTATGTCAGAACCTACTTTTATTTGAGGAAAATTGCTTTGTTCCTTTTGTAACCTCTGAGGCCTTAGGCCTATGTGACATGGGCCTTGACCTTCCCACACCTTCAGCTCTCAGCCGACACCACCAAATTGAATGAGGCCACTATTGCTGGTTCCTCCCATCCACAGTCCTGTCTGAATCCACTGCTGAAGAGCCACAGGAGACACTGAATTCCCTAACTACCCTCTCTTGTTTCCAGTCTACTTCCTACCTTCTTGTCCATGTAACTGGGTGTTGTCACCGGGTCCACTCAATGTTACATGGTGGCTCCTTGTGGTCACTCTGGGGATTAGCTCTCCACCCATCTGATGCCCCCTTCTGTCAATTCCTCACCCCGTGGTCTCTCCTCCCCTCTGGGACATGGGGTGCTCTTTCTTCAGGATTCAGCCCTCTGATCAGTTCACTGTAGTCCTCCCCTTCTGGGATACTATCAAAGTCCTCCACTGCATCCCAGGCAGTCCTTAAATCCACTGCCCTGGCCAAGTCACTCTCTCAGTGGACAGTCTTCAGGATCAGTGCCCAGATAGTACCACTCATTCAATGGCTGGTAGGGGAACCCAAGGCACCCCACTGCTGTAGGTTCCAATCAAGGATCATATGCCTGGCAACTGTGGTTTGCTTTCACTCAGACCCTGAGCTCTTTCCCCACCTCTAGGTGTACCAGCTCAAATGCCCTCCTCCCAGAGGGAAACTACAGACTACTTCCCCTGCAGCTGCTTTCTGCCCCTTACTGGCTTTATACCTGCCTTTCCTGTTTCTCCCCAGCTGAGTGGGTTCCATCAGTCCTTCAAGCCCTGGCTCTTCCCCAGAGACAGCCTATCTCGTTAATTATCCTAATTTACCACCTGTGCCTTGTGTGGCGTGAACCCTGACCCAGTATGATGGGGTGAAGATTACATACCTCACAGCAAGGGCCTGCATCTGCTGCTGTGTCCACAAAATATCAACTGCAGGATTCAGGTCTGGGGACTTTCTCACAGCCTGTATGTTAAGCAGACAGGAGGGTGTACATTTCTCTGGTAGGCCAGACTGTGATCCTATATGGGGAAGGCATTGGATTGGTCCTAAAGTGCCTGGGGCTTGCACTGAGCTGTGCTTTCCTGGGGAAATAAGTTACCCAAGTTACTGCTCTCCTGTTCTATTCAAGGGAGAAAACCTAAGTAAAGACTTGTTTAGATTAGGGACATATGCAGCAGTGCAACGTAACTGGCACTATGAAATTCTGGGTCCTCACCTGCTGAGTGCTGCTGCTGCACCTCAATTCTGACCTGAGACATCCTTGCTGTTCAACTCCCCAAATGCTCCGGAGCAAAGAATGCCAGTTGTTTAAAATTGTACAGCCGTTTGGTTAACTTGATAAAAAAAGTTTCTCTAGGGACTCTTATGAGTTGTGACCTTAGATAGGCTTTGAACTCAGGTCTCTGGAGATTTATTCACCTTCGCAACCATGTAGTCTCCAATCCCCAGTTTATAGTTATTTTCTTAACCCCAGTACAACCTGAAGATCTTTGATGATGTGGCTAACGTATCAGTCAACTTCCCAGAATAGAAACCGTGCCATTTAAAATGTGAGAATCAAGTTTGCAAAAGGGAAAGGAAATAAATGTGGTGTGCAGCTCAAGCGATAGTAACAAGCTAGATTCCTGCTGCAGGTTTTTCCTTCTGAGTAAGCCATTTCTCACTCAGTTAAAGGTCAGAGGTGGCTATTAGAACAGGGAAAAGTCCACACTAGGCTCTTGCCATCCTGCAGCTTTTATTTGAGTGCTGTTTGACTTGAATCATTATTTCAGTACCTATGGCTGAATCGTTTAATGCACACTACACAGGAATATATAATTATGAAGCTACTCTGCATTGCAAACCTAGCCTGGAATCAGTAAGTAACCTCTGCTGTAACTAGTAGTTGTTTCCTTGCAAATAAAGCGGTGATTTCACTTTCCCCAGGTAGATCGGGATTACAGTATAGGCACCACAGGCCTGGGCCTATGCTCCCAGCTCTTCACCTCATGTGACTACATCAGAATCTCAACCTCAGATTTCATTTAAAAACGAAGGCAAGTTCCTAGCCCCCATGGTAGTGGGGGAAAAAAAAAAAAAAAAAAAAAATCTTTAAAACATGACTCAAGTCTGACCAAAGCAGTGATGCCTGACTTTGCAGAGACTCTGAAACAATAGCTCTGCGATAGCTGAGCTGCCCCATTCATTGCAGCATGGGGTGTCAACACCAAGACCATCTCCCAGAAAAGCCCTGCAAAACTCCCCAGTTATTTGATCAAGGGGAGCTGGGATGAGCATTTGCTACATAAGAAATTTCACAACAAAAAGTATTTGCCACCTCTATACGCTTGCATGTTAATTCTGGCACTGGGCATTCTAGAGTTTGCAAAGAGCTACCAAGTGTGACTCTCAAACCAGGTCACTATGCAGGTAGAGGCCCCACACAGGGCTATTAATTTCTATCAATGGATTCTAAAGAAGTCAATCATTTTAGCATATGAATTACATCCCCACTTAAGGGCTGTGAAAAGGAAGATGTTCATTATACTAATAATTAAAGAGGTACCAACACCTTGAGGTTACTCTTTACAGCCCTCTTTTGCATAGAATTTTTGTACCATTTGCTAAAACAATTTAAATACCTTGCCAGCAAAATAAGTGAATTGAAATATTTCAGATCTTTAAAAAACCACCATAGAATCTAGCCAATGTTTTACGTCCAGATTCTCCCTTGAAATGGAGTATCACTGTCTCTTTGGTAATGAATTTCCCATATTTGAATTGCAGCAGCATCCATTGAAGATGTTACAGTATCATGGCTTCTTCTCTGTCAGGCATCCCTGGCTGCTAATTTATGGTTGTGTCTGAGAGGAATAGGTGGAGGTTGCCTGTATGGAGTCATTGGCCAGGAAGTATCTACGCTTATTAAAAGTACAGTAGGAGAGCAACTTGAGTGCACTGAGGAGTTAAGCATGGCTGTGTCCTCAGACATCTCCTGCTAGGGGCCTTAGCAGCACCTCCTAGTACAGGGGTTCTCAAACTGGGAGTCAGGACCCCTCAGGGGGTCGCAAGGTTATTACATGGGGGGTCGTGAGCTGTCAGCCTCCACTTTGCCTCCAGCGTTTATAATGGTGTTATATAATAAAATTATATTATATTATTAATTATAAATATAATAAAAAATGTATTTAATTTATAAGGGGGGGGGGTCACACTCAGAGGCTTGCTTTGTGAAAGGGGTCACCAGTACAAAAGTTTGAGAACCACTGTCCTAGTGCTATTATACAGCACTAACTACATAGAACCAGCTTTGGCATCATAAAGAGAGTTGTTTTACTGCAGCTCCAAAATCCTGCTAGAGTTCCAGCCTTGTGATCAGTGAAACAGAGAAGTTATGTAAAATTCAAAGAGATGCTTCTGCGCCTAGGCAAATTTAAAATAAGGGAATGTTTCTGAAACCTCCCTGAAACAATCACGTGTATTTGGATCAGCGTTTCCTCTCCTGCGATATCAAGATGCTGGAGAGCTTTCTGGAAATACCCTGAGCCAGCTTTTTCAGCCAACTAGTTCGCGGACAAGTAACTGGAGTACTTGGCCTACACAGGACTGATTACACTGGTCTACAATTTTTGAGAAGTCGTCTGCTTCAGAGATAAAATGTGCTATTTATTATGTATTTTGATGTGCTGAATTCAAATATTACAATTAAAACAACTGATTGGCTACTGTTTCCAAGATATTTAAGTTTTTACATTTTATGTCTATGTATATTGCGTAGATAGAGTTTTAATCATAAATTGTAAACCTAGGTCTTTTCATGTGTTTATAGTTGCTTTACATGATAATAGTTCACCTGTCCTCTTTATGTAACACTTTAAAAATCAGCAAAAGGGTTATATAAATAAAATGTATTATGAAACAAAAGGCAAAAAACTATTATGTACGTAGTTTAGTCCTATTCAGTGTCTACTCGGCGCTTCTTGGCTTGTCTCTTGTATTCATTAAATGGAGCATCTCTTGTCACTGTCCAGCAATAGTCTGCAAGCATTGATGGGCTCCATTTGCCCTGATAGCGTTTCTCCATTGGCAACAATGTCCTGGTGAAATCGCTCGCCGTGCCCGTCGCTCACTGCTCCGCAGTTCGGCAGAAAAAAATCTAGATGAGAGTGAAAAAAATGTATCTTTAGTGACATGTTGCAACCAAGGCTTTTGTATGCTTTGAGGAGATTTTCCACCAACAACCTGTAGTTGTCTGCCTTGGTGTTTCTGAGAAAATTTATTGCCACTAACTAGAAGGCTTTCCATGCCGTCTTTTCCTTGCCACGCAGTGCATGGTCAAATGCATCATCTCGAAGAAGTTCACGAATCTGAGGACCAACAAAGACACCTTCCTTTATCTTAGCTTCACTTAACCTTGGAAATTTTCCATGGAGGTACTTGAAAGCTGCTCGTGTTTTGTCAATGGCCTTGACAAAGTTCTTCATGAGACCCAGCTTGATGTGTAAGGGTGGTAACAAAATCTTCCTTGATTCAACAAGTGGTGGATGCTGAACACTTTTCCTACCAGGCTCCAATGACTGTTGGAATGGCCAATCTTTCTTGATGTAGTGGGAATCTCTTGCATGACTATCCCATTCGCAGAGAAAACAGCAGTACTTTGTGTATCCAGTCTGCAGACCAAGCAAGAGAGCAACAACCTTCAAATCGCCACAAAGCTGCCACTGATGTTGGTCATAGTTTATGCACCTCAAAAGTTGTTTCATGTTGTCATAGGTTTCCTTCATATGGACTGCATGACCAACTGGAATTGATGGCAAAACATTGCCATTATGCAGTAAAACAGCTTTAAGACTCGTCTTCGATGAATCAATGAACAGTCTCCACTCATCTGGATCGTGAATGATGTTGAGGGCTGCCATCATAGCATCGATGTTGTTGCAGGCTACAAGATCACCTTCCATGAAGAAGAATGGGACAAGATCCTTTTGACAGTCACGGAACATGGAAACCCTAACATCACCTGCCAGGAGATTCCACTGCTGTATTCTGGAGCCCAACAGCTCTGCCTTACTCTTGGGTAGTTACAAGTCATTCAGTTCACCTTGTGTTATGAGGTGTGGTTCAGAGGAGGAGGATGGGAGAAAATGTGGGTCCTGTGACACTGATGGTTCAGGACCAGAAGTTTCATCCTCTTCCTCTTCCTTGTCTGACTCAAGTGAGAATGATTCTGGTGCATCAGGAACCAGCAGTCCTTCTCCAAGGGGTACTGGGCGTATAGCTGATGGAATGTTTGGATAATGCACAGTCCACTTTTTCTTCTTTGACACACCTTTCCCAACTGGAGGCACCATGCAGAAGTAACAATTGCTGGTATGATCTGTTGGCTCTCTCCAAATCATTGGCACTGCAAGAGGCATAGATTTCCTTTTCCTGTTCAACCACTGGTGAAGATTTGTTGCACAAGTGTTGCAGCATATGTGTGGGGCCCACCTCTTGTCCTGATCTCCAATTTTGCAGCCAAAATAAAGGTGATAGGCTTTCTTAACCATAGTTGTTATACTACGCTTTTGTGATGCAAAAGTCACTTCACCACAAACATAGCAGAAGTTATCTGCACTGTTCACACAAGTACGAGGCATCTCTGCTCACTTTGGCTAAACAGAAATGTGTCCCTTTGCAAAATCAAACACTGACAAATAAGAGAGCACGACACTGTATGATTTCTAGAGCTGATATAGGGCAATTTGTTCAGCAGAGTGATGTAAGCTTCGTTATGATTGCATCATCCATGACTTCTAGGAATAACATGATGCAATTCATATCATGTATGACGCAATACCAGCTTCAGATTGCATCATTCATTGTTTTGCCTAAAAAGCAAGTACTGTCCAAACCCAGTCATAGATTTATTCATAGATCCAGTCAAAGATGTATTTTAGTCATTTCTGGTTTAAATTGAGATCCCTTCCCTTTATAACTCACTTATCCTCCGCCATTCCCAAGTCAAGGGTCGTATATACTGACCCAATAGCATATCTTGAAAACTAGAGCCAATCAACAATTTTAAGCATCATTTTCATTCTCAGTGACCCAGAATTAATAACATTTGACTACATTTATTTCAGAAGCATTTTGGCTGTAGAGCAGTGTTACTTGTTTAAGGGACAGAGGGAGCCCAGCTTGTTGGCTGGAACTCAGCAGCCAACAGCACCATTCAGGGTTAGGATGGAGGGGACAAAGTGGGTTTGAAACACATTTGTGCTCCCCCAATCCTCAGCCAGTTATGTCAGGCTGGTCCCGCAGCGTAAGTCAAAGCAACCGAAGAGCTCTGGTCATTGCTCTTTGGCAGACCTGACCAAAAATAACTACTCCACAAGAAACTGCTTCTTAAAAAAATTTTTTTTTTAATATATATATATATATATATACATATACATATACATATACACACACACACACACACACACACACACACACACAGGGAAAAAAGGTCCATCCTAGAAAGTTTAAGAGGCTCCAGTGCTGTTTTCTTGGGATCAAGGGCTTCTTTCATTGAGCATTATTTTTACAGTGTGAGAATCATGTTGCCCTGGGAGGGAGCTGGATTGTTCTGCTGTCAGTATCATCACCATCGATTGTGCTAAAAATACAATGTTCTGAAGTCGGAGATTGCTCAGCTTTTTGCTCATGGCTTGATCCAGAGATGTGCTGAGTACCCTCAGGTCCCAGAGCACTGACAACTTTCGAGATCAGACCCGCAGATAGCACAGGGCTAACCCACACTACCAAGCAATGACCAGAGTGGTTGGGTGGGGAGAGGTCTCTCAGTTATACTGGTGCCCACTCTGGAATCCCTCCGTTGACTTCAGTAGCATTATTCCTAATTCTCCCAGATGCAAGTGAGATCAGAATCAGGCTCTTCCTCCCATCCCCCCACTCCTTCTTACACTCTGTGGTAAATATTTGATTCTCCCTGAAATCTGACAAAGAAAGGCTGGCGATCATTCCAGCTAATGACTGCAAGATATATCCTGCTGTCAATCATTTTTGCTTTACCTCAGACAATCAAGGAAGGGAAGACTTTAAATGCCTTCATAGCACTGCCTCCCCCCCACATGCTGCACACTTCCATCCAATAGCTCCAGTGATTTTGACAGTTTTCTTTTAAAGGAGTTGAGAGATGAATCAAAGTAACAAGTTTCATTTTGACAAAGCCTTTTCCATGTAGATATTCAGCTGCTCATAGAATCATAGAATATCAGGGTTGGAAGGACCTCAAGAGGTCATCTAGTCCAACCCCCTGCTCAAAACAGGACCGATTCCCAACTAAATCATCCCAGCCAGGGCTTTGTCAAGCCTGACCATAAAAACCTCTAAGGAAGGAGATTCCACCACCTCCCTAGGTAACCCATTCCAGTGCTTCACCACCCTCCTAGTGAAAAAGTTTTTCTTAATATCCAATCTAAACCTCCCCCACTGCAACTTGAGACCATTACTCCTTGTTCTGTCATCTGGTACCACTGAGAACAGTCTAGATCCATCCTCTTTGGAACCCCCTTTCAGGTAGTTGAAAGCAGCTATCAAATCTCCCCTCATTCTTTTCTTCTACAGACTAAACAATCCCAGTTCCCTCAGCCTCTCCTCATAAGTCATGTGTTCCAGCCCCCTAATCATTTTTGTTGCCCTCCTCTGGACTCTTTCCAATTTTTCCACATCCTTCTTTCCAAAACTGGACACAATACTCCAGACGAGGCCTCATCAATGTCGAATAGAGGGGAATGATCACGTCCCTCAATCTGCTGGCAATGCCTCTATTTATACAGCCCAAAATGCTGTTAGCCATCTTGGCAACAAGGGCACATTGTTGACTCATATCCAGCTTCTCGTCCACCGTAACCCTTATGTCCTTTTCTGCAGAACTGCTGCCTAGCCATTCGGTCCCTAGTCTGTAGCAGTGCATGGGATTCTTCCATCCTAAGTGCAGGACTCTGCACTTGACCTTGTTGAACCTCATCAAATTTCTTTTGGCCCAATCCTCCAATTTGTATAGGTCACTCTGTATCCTGTCCCTACCCTCCAGCATATCTACCTCTCCCCCCAGCCTAGTGTCATCTGCAAACTTGCTGAGGGTGCAGTCCATGCCATCCTCCAGATCATTAATGAAGATATTGAACAAAACTGGCCCCAGGACCGACTCTTCAGGCACTCCGCTTGATACCGGCTGCCAACTAGACATGGAACCATTGATCACCCTGTTGAGTCCAATGATCTACCCAACTTTCTATCCACCTTATAGCCCAGTGCAGAGATGGTGGAACTATTGTACAGGCTTAGCTATCAAAACCATAGCTATAGAATAGCCAGTGATTAACCTGTGTCGTTTGTTCCTGAATATTTACATATATTTGCACTTCAGTGCACAGGAAATTCTCTTAGCGGTGGAAACATATGTTCTCATTACTATTTACTTGCCATGAAAGAGATCTGCAGGGTAATTTCTCCCCCGCCCGCCCCGCCACACCTCCATGGTGGGCGTATGCAGTACAGCCCCTCCTAGAACATAGATTATCCCCCATTCACTGCATGATGTGGACCAGTTCGGAATTCACTTAGTGACGGGACTTTAATTTGGTGTCAGGTTTATCAGACTACCCCCCAGCTTGCCATTCGCACAGCTTCCCTGTTACATGGTCTGTTGTCTGAAAAAAAAAAAAAACAATTTTTGGATTGTGCATATTTGTTAGACATTGGAGCCGTAACCTGTTGCTGATGTAGGTGTAATCTAGTTGTACATGGAGGTTCAGTAACTTTATTACTATAGGCTTTGGTGTGGTTGCATTTTGAGGCATCTAAGTTATCTATGCTATGGTACATGACACCTTATTTTGGTTCTCTATTGAGGTTCACCTATGCTGAGGTTCATACTTGTATATGACAGCGCTATCGCTGGCTTGGTTATATGTTGACATTTGGAGGTTGAGGGACTCAATGCTATTGCTGCTGTATAGCAGACTTAGTTGTATATACTGATTTTTTGTAGCTGAAGGACTCTAGTCTAGAAGTTCTTAGTCTCTGAAACACGGACTATCTGGTATTCCACAGAATTTAAGATTTTGACAATGGGAAGGTAGAAGTGGAGAGTGTGTGTTGGGAGAGATCCCAGCCCCCTCAACAGTTCTCTCTTGCACAAAGAGGTTTGCAGAATGAAAAGTTGGTGACTAGAGCTGGCCAGGAATTTCCCCTCAAACTGTTTTTTTCCCCAAAGGAAAAATATGGTTCCCCAGCTGGCCGTGGCACACCAAGTCCTGCCCTCTGGTTGAGCTACCAAAGAGCATCATTGGAGTCCCATGACCATGTGCATCACAGGAGATGTAGTTTGGTGGAGGAGCCCAGCCCAGAGAAGAGAAGGGCGGCACGAGACAGCTGAGCTGCAGCTCCCCTGAAGCAGCACGGTAGCTCTGGCAGACGCAGTTCAATGCCAAACCAAACTGAAACAAAACATTTTGATTTGGGAATTTCAAAACATTATTCCAATCAAAGTGTCAAAACAAAACTTTTCAGCACTTCTCAATTGAAGATTTGCAGAGTTTTCTGTTCCACAAAATATTTTGACTTTTCATCCTGATGAGAATGCTGATTTTCAGCTGGCCAGCCTCTGCTCTGACCTATTGCTAGGGCAGTTCTGGCTTGGCTGGATGGTGAGCTAGTGTAGCTTGTCATGATGGAGTTAAATGAAATTAATGCTCCAAGTAAGTTGGATACTAGAGATACTACAAGAGAACTGCATTTTGGCTAGTATCTCATTTCCTTTATGAGAGTGTTTAAAGGTCTTCTGCAGAATTCCATTCAGTAGAAACAAATCATGTACCTAATGTGTGTAGCTATCAGACCCCTAAATATATTTTTCTCCCTCCTGGTTGGTGCACATAAAGGATCATAACAATTTGGTGAGACCACTTGAACATTGTGAGTGACGTACTATAATAAATATGAAATCCCAGCCTGATAACCAGACATAACACAGATATTGCTGTACAGGCCCTGTGTGTTCTTTATTTCATCCTCTGACACAGGATGAAATTTATTCCTGGTGTAACTCCACCAAGTTGAGTGGAGCTACACCAGGGATGAGTTTGCCCTGCAAGACTCACTTCGGCTAACTAAATAACCCCCACCCCACATAACATGTGGTTCGGGGCCAACATAAGACACACCTGTAACAAATAAAATACCTAACTGTGTAAGTCTATTTGGTTTTCTGTTTTCTCTCTGTCCCCAACATGGCCCCTTTCGTACATGCTGGGGAAGAGCATGGAAGATTGCAAATACATCCACAAAACTTTTTTCACCTCTGTACTTCATCAAAACTTTCTGTTGTTTTAAAGACAAAATCCTACTTTCAAAGGCTACATTTTCCAGCTTTATATTAAGTGACTCATTGTTTTTTATTTGTTTGTTTTTCCAGACAAACAGTCAGGTCTGACTCACCTGCTTTTGGGTGTGAGTAAGTCATCTCTGGAGCATAAAATACCTTATAAAGGTGAGAAGTACTCCAGGTTTTCCAAAGGGATTTGGCTCAGATAACTGAGAACCAGCTCTCCACTGTAACAAACCATCTTGCTTCAGAACTGTACTAAGATTATAAGATCATTGTGGGCAGGGACTGTCTCTCTGTTCCACATTTGTACAGCAGCTAGCACAATGAGATACTAGGCACTACGGTAAGAAGAAAAACGGTAACAAAGCCAGTGTCCTTTGTGATAAATGGAGTTGTCACAGTTTCAGGGTAACTGCACCTACATTTTCCCCTCTGCGATCCTTCCAGGGCACTCCCTTGAGGTTTTAGGTGCCCAGCCATCACCTGTCTTGGATGGAGACCCTATGTCTGTCTGTCTCCCTCCTGCTCAGGGGTTTGGAGGCTGCACAGCTCCCTGACTACACTGTGATATCCCCAGCAAGCCAGTCTGCCTAAAGACCAGACCCCTGCACCATGATTCTAAGAGGAGGAGTACAATAATAATACAATGCCTTATATTATACCTGTACTGTACTTCTCATCTGAAAAGGCATCCCAGAGTCATTCTCTCTTCTTCGTCCAGCTATAAGCATACAGTATCCGGTTAGTTAAGTGAACTCACCTGGCTGCACTTGAGTGGTTTGTTATCTCTGAGCCGGAACACAGTAGCCATTGCACAGTGACACTCCTGATACAGTATGCTTTTAATGTAAAAGCCACTAAATATGAGCATTAATATACATTGAAAAGATTGACTCACTACTCCCTTCTTCCTCTTCCCCCCTCACTTCCCCCAACCAAGAAAGGCTCTAGTTCAGACAGGAATTAATTCAGGGAGGTCCAAAGGCTGGGGTCACACAGGAGGTCAGACTAGCTGGTCTCAGAGGTCACTTTTGCCCTTATAATCTATGACCACAGTGGTGGGGAAACTGGAGGTGGGATGGGGAGGTGTCTGGCCATGCACTGATGTGGAGGGGTATGGGGGTAAGCTGCAGGCAGAGCTTCTCTAAGCATCATCACTTATTTTTTTCCAGTTTGACCCCTGACGGGAAGAGTGTGTGCATTAGGAAACGCAGGGAGACTGAAGAGCTGTAATTACCCAGTGAGGACTTGACTGAGGCACCTGGGCTAACCTGTTTATTCTTCTAAGACAAGTGCCCTGAGATCTTTAATTACAAGTAGCAGCCAGGATCTCTATTCTACATTCCCCTCCAGAACCAAGGTCCCTCTCAGGCTGAAACCCTATTCAGTTCGCAGAGGAAGGGGTGCCACCACAGCAACCTCAAGCCCAGATGCTGAAGGGAAGTTCCTGCCATTGCCTTGTCTCCATGACCAGTGCAGGCCCGACAAGCTGCAAACCCCACTTGCTACCTATCTGAAGCACATAGTGAAGAGCTGAGGGCTGTATGCTGGGATAGGTTGTTATTTAGACAGCAGGCGAATCCACAGACATCTTCTGAAAACACAGATAACATGTGGCCCCACGTTAGTGAATTGTAGGCATGTGCCAAAATGTGTTCTTAAGCAACCTCGTAGGTCACGTTCTAAATAGAACTGCTGCAATTTCCTTAGCAGTCACTTCCAATGACTGTCTTCTCTAGTGGCTGAAGAGGCCTGCATGAGGCTGTCTGAGCTACTGAAGTGTCTCCTTCAGCTCAAGTAGTAGCCTTAATGAGCCAGATCCTCAACTCATAGAAATCCATGGAGCACTATTGGAGTTAGTAGAGCTCCACCAATTTACACCTGCTGAGGACCGGGTCCCTTGCCTTTAATCCTCAGCATTGTCAGTTTAAATTTTGGCAGGAGCAGCCTCCTCCCAAACTAACAGGCACTTCTACAAGGAACTGGTCAACTTCTGCTACAAGCATGGAGGACTCTGTGCTGCATGGGGTTTCCTAGAGAGTTTCCAGGCCTGAGCCTCATTTACTTTAGCAATGAAAAGGGACCTGAAAGTGGGTATAGTTATGGAACCCTTAATACTGCCATGTAAAAGGAGTCTTGGTGTAAAAGAGATCAGGCCCTTAATGGAAATGCTGTTTAAGGACTCCTAAGAGTCTGCCATCACATTGACTGCAGAGTGCCTCCTCAGCACTTTTGACTTCTCTCTGAAATTTCATTAACAAAACTGGAATCAGTTTATTGAATGCTTCCCTGTGTTTTCTTAGGGGATGAGTCTTCGCTGTTGCACTTAAAGCTCAGCTTCACAGCTGGGACTTGCAGGAGGCTTCAGGATGAATGTATATAATAACAACAACCTATGTCTTATTGCTCCTTTCACCCCCAAGGATTCCAAAGCACTACACCCACATAAAACAGCTAAAAAACATTAATTAAAATATATATCAAAATATATGGATGTCTACGTATTTCACTCCTTTATAATGTGGCTTATTGCAGTGGAATCTGGTTGCTAATACAAATACAAACATCCATTTTAACTCAGCAATGGGAAAAGTAGGTCAGGTAAAGAAAAGGGGTCAAATCAGTTCTGGTGTAAACAGGTGCAAATCCATTCACATCAATAGAATCACTTAGGAGCAACTGAATTGAAGTTGATGTTGTTACACTAGAGAGACAAGCGGTCATAAATGTGATCAGAACCAGGCCTGTTGTCCAGTCCTGTAGTTCGGCGCTTCAGCAGCTAGTGCAAAGTTCCCTTATGGTGCATCTGGCCAGACCTGAGCAAAGAACTCCTCCTAACATAACCTTGTTACCAAACACAACTGCTGAACGTAAGGGAGGGCACAGCAGAGAGTATGATAGGGCACTCAGAGAGCCAGGTGGCCTAGCAATTAGCACATCTGACCTCCAGCCCCTTGGCTCTTTGTCAGGGGGCAGTAGATGTGCCTATTTCCAGGCCTTAAGGTAGGAGTTTTTTGGACTCTACCCACATCTGGGACTTTGTCCTTAAGGAGGAAAGTATTAGGGAGACCCAGTCCCGCCCTCTCCATTGGATCCCCACCAGGGCCCTGTGGGAAGCAACACCGGCAGGGTCCTCCCTGCAGAGAGTCTATATCTGCTGCCCTGGGCTGCTTCCTACCTCTGTGCTTCTTCAGTTTGGGGCATGGTTCCTATAGCCCAAACAGTCAGAGTAACAAAGACTCCAACTGAGCCGGGCTCTGCAGAAACTGCTGGTTCTCCAAGTGGGTGGTGTTGGAGAAGGCTCTGCCCATGGCCCTTACCCGCTCTGTGGTCCCCTCTCAGGTTCAACCTTCTGTCTGGCCTCTCAGGTGAAGGTTTGTCTCTCCTGCAGCCTGCCCACCAGCCCTTTACTTGGGTTTCTGAGCTCCTGTTAGCCTGCTCCTCCAGATGGAACATGCTTGGCTGACCAGAGGGGTGGGGCTATTTGGGTCCAGTATTAACTCCCGGGAGCCCAGTGTGGGGTCTGCATACTCCCCTCATGGAGGGACTGAAAAGGAGAACAGAAGCCTAGTCTAAAAGAAAGGTCACTTGGCTGGTTGTGCCTTCTCCTGTTTGCTTTTCTCCCTGCTCTCCTGTTTGTTCATTTTCTCGCCTTCTGATCTCATTGATTCCCTGAGTCCTCGCTCGTCATGGTGACCTTTGCAGATGAATTCCATAGTATCTTACATTTGTATAGAAATTTTTATCCCAAAGCAACCCAAAATGCTTTTCAAATGGATATGCAAGCTATGGGCACAACTGTGACACATGGTACGAGCCTGAATACCCTCCTGCCATGTACGGGTTACGCTTATTGTGGGTCACAGAATTGCTGCAGGTGGCGTAGCCTAGGTGCAGCAGCTGCTTTCCTTTCTGCACAGGTGGACAAAGAGTGGGTGATGTCTTGTTTCCTCCTCCCCCCAAACACACCAGCTAATGCAGCTGAGAAAGCACAGAAAAGCAAGCAACGCTGCTCTACAGCCAAAATGCTTCTGAAATAAATGTAGTCAAACTTTACTAATTCTGGGTCACTGAGAACAAAAATTATGCTTAAAATTGTTGATTGGCTCTAGTTTTCAAGATATGCTATTGGGTCAGTATATACGACCCTTGACTTGGGAATGGCAGAGGATAAGTGAGTTATAAAGGGAAGGGATCTCAATTTAAACCAGAAATGACTAAAATACATCTTTGACTGGATCTATGGATAAATCTATGACTGGGTTTGGACAGTACTTGCTTTTTAGGCAAAACAATGAATGATGCAATCCGAAGCTGGTATTGCGTCATACATGATATGAATTGCATCATGTTATTCCTAGAAGTCATTGATGATGCAATCATAACGAAGCTTACATCACCCTGCTGAACAAATTGCCCTATATCAGCTCTAGAAATCATACAGTGTCGTGCTCTCTTATTTGTCAGTGTTTGATTTTGCAAAGGGACACATTTCTGTTTAGCCAAAGTGAGCAGAGATGCCTCGTACTTGTGTGAACAGTGCAGATAACTTCTGCTATGTTTGTGGTGAAGTGACTTTTGCATCACAAAAGTGCAGTATAAGCACTATGGTTAAGAAAGCCTATCACCTTTATTTTGGCTGCAAAATTGGAGATCAGGACAAGAGGTGGGCCCCACACATATGCTGCAACACTTGTGCAACAAATCTTCACCAGTGGTTGAACAGGAAAAGGAAATCTATGCCTCTTGCAGTGCCAATGATTTGGAGAGAGCCAACAGATCATACCAGCAATTGTTACTTCTGCATGGTGCCTCCAGTTGGGAAAGGTGTGTCAAAGAAGAAAAAGTGGACTGTGCATTATCCAAACATTCCATTAGCTATACGCCCAGTACCCCTTGGACAAGGGCTACCGGTTCCTGATGCACCAGAATCATTTTCACTTGAGTCAGACAAGGAAGAGGAAGAGGATGAAACTTCTGGTCCTGAACCATCAATGTCACAGGACCCACATTTTCTCCCATCCTCCTCCTCTGAACCACACCTCATAACACAAGGTGAACTGAATGACTTGGAACTACCCAACAGTAAGGCAGAGCTGTTGGGCTCCAGACTACAGCAGTGGAATCTCCTGGCAGGTGATGTTAGGGTTTCCGTGTTCCGTGACTGTCAAAAGGATCTTGTCCCATTCTTCTTCATGGAAGGTGATCGTGTAGCCTGCAACAACATCGATGGTGTGATGGCAGCCCTCAACAGCGTTCACGATCCAGATGAGTGGAGACTGTTCATTAATTCATCGAAGACGAGTCTTAAAGCTGTTTTACTGCATAATGGCAAATGTTCCATATGAAGGAAACCTATGACAACATGAAACAACTTTTGAGGTGCATAAACTATAACCAACATCAGTGGCAGCTTTGTGGCGATTTGAAGGTTGTTGCTCTCTTGCTTGGTCTGCAGATTGGATACACAAAGTACTGCTGTTTTCTCTGCGAATGGGATAGTCGTGCAAGAGATTCCCACTACATCAAGAAAGATTGGCCACTCCGACAGTCATTGGAGCCTGGGAGGAAAAGTGTTCAGCATCCACCACTTGTTGAATCAAGGAAGATTTTGTTACCACCCTTACACATCAAGCTGGGTCTGATGAAGATCTTTGTCAAGGCTATTGACAAAAACACAAGCAGCTTTCAAGTACCTCCATGGAAAATTTCCAAGGTTAAGTGAAGCTAAGATAAAGGAAGGTGTCTTTGTTGGTCCTCAGATTCGTGAACTTCTTCGAGATGATGCATTTGACCATGCACTGCGTGGCAAGGAAAAGACAGCATGGAAAGCCTTCCAGTTAGTGGCAATAATTTTTCTCGGAAACAACAAGGCAGACAACTACAGGTTGTTGGTGAAAAACCTCCTCAAGGCAAAGAAAAGCCTTGGTTGCAACAGGTCACTAAAGATACATTTTTTGCACTCTCGTCTAGATTTTTTTCCACCGAACTGCGGAACAGTGAGCGACGGGCACGGCGAGCGATTTCACCAGGACATTGCAACAATGGAGAAATGCTATCAGGTCAAATGGAGCCCATCAATGCTTGCAGATTATTGCTGGACAGTGACAAGAGATGCTCCATTTAATGAATACAAGAGACAAGCCAAGAAGCGCCAAGTAGACACTGAATAGGACTAAACTACGTACATAATAGTTTTTTGCCTTTTGTTTCATAATACATTTTATTTATATAACCCTTTTGCTGATTTTTAAAGTGTTACATAAACAGGACAGGTGAAATATTATCATGTAAAGCAACTATAAACACATGAAAAGACCTAGCCAATCAGTTGTTTTAATTGTCATATTTTAATTCAGCACATCAAAATACATAATAAATAGTACATTTTATCCCTGAAGCAGACGACTTCTCAAAAATTGTAGACCAGTGTAATCAGACAAGCTATAGGGCTGGCACAGATTACTTCCCTTCTGGCGCAAGAGCAGGGCTTGAAGCAGGAATCACAGTGTACCTCTCGGACTCTTCCTGGCCTGCTGCTGGGGTAGCACCACCCCTTACCCAGGTCTTGTGGCAAAGCCACAGTCTAGTCCTATATTTAGGGCTTGTTGCAACTGAAATGTAACTACCTAGGGGAAATTTAGTAATTAACCCTGCACCTCTATGTATGGCAGGAAATGTAAAAGAATCTGGTGTCCAGCTGAAAGTGCAGAAGGAATTTAACCAGGTGTCAAGATTTTCTCAGGGCTAGTCTACATGGGCAATGCTAAAGCTCCACAAGAGGCGTGGCTCCCAGTGCTGTGCACTGTTTACACTGGTACTTTACACACCCGAGTGAGAAAATTGCAGCACTGTAAATTGTCAGTGTAGACAAGCCTTAAAACAGGAACCTAACATTAGGCACCTGACTGATTTTCAAGAGTGCTAAGCAGCAAACAGCTCCTACTGAGACTTACTGAGTTACCATTCCTCCTTCACCATTACCTGCCAAGTCTAACATCCAAATATTAAGCAAGTCTGCTAAGTAAGTCCAGCCTCTGGTTAGCACACCGTGGTACGAGAATGCGGTTTCTTGCCTTGCAGCTGTCTTCTGTATTTTGGCAGTAACATACATACTGTACAATAAATCCTGAATCCGTGTTTCAACTGCTTTGAAAGAGGTACCGAGATCTCTGAATGATAAGGGTGCTCCTTCACTCTCCAGGTTGATAACTACATACACTACATCCCAATGGAGTCGGTAAGGAGAACCAGTGAGGAGACACTTGCACGGCTCTTGTTGTGACATATCATTTTCCAGCTACTCTCACCAGGAGAACACACAAAGCTCTACAGAAAACATAAGCAAAGAGAGAGAAATCTGTTTCCCCACTTTAAACACCCCTGAGATTTTGCCAATGATTTGGCAACTTGAAGCAGGTACAGTTTTGAATCTCTCCATCTGGCTAGCATCTCAGAAATATAAATTACCTGGAATGATCAGACCCAACACAGAGGCTGAGCCAGATAATGCAATTCAGACTGAAACCTGACACTATGTCTTTGTGATAGGGGTCTCCAGCTAGAGCAGTGGTTCTCAACCTATTTACCATTGTGGGCCGCATACGTAGCCCACAATGTGTTATGTTGGCTGCATCCAATACTACCTGTATGGACCTGAGGACGTCACATGGGCCACAGCTGTGTGCTGATTGGGCCACAAGCCAGTGCCTGCAGGCAGCAGGTCAAGAACCACGGAGTTAGAGGGAGAGGATTTATATACTCTCCCAAGTGTGAGAGGCTTATCTGAGCCCCAACAGCCTGTCCAAGTGTTCAGGTGATGCTTTCCCTGCCCTCCTGGACACCCCTCACCCAACCCTCAAAGTGGGGAGGGGGAGATCCTTAAAAGGAACCACTATCCTATTTTTTCCACCAATCCAGCAAAGCCTCCCTCCCCACCTCCTGACACACACACACCCCTTTGAGGTAGTGGCAGGTTGCATTTTCCAGAATGCCATGAAGAATGCACATTTCAAAGAATTGCACAGGGCTGGTATCCACTGTCACTGGCTCTCTTGAGTTTATGACTCTTGTGAGTTTTTCCCAGCTGCTGGTATTGTATAATTAGGGGATAATCTCAGCCACTGTTAATAAAAAGTAAGTTTCTAGTTCTCATGGTTTGAGAGAAAAGATTGAAAGTGTGACCAAATTATGTCACAGAGGCTAAGAAATCAGACAAATAAAAAACCTCACAATTATTTCTTTTTTTAAAATCTCATGATTTTGGGGACCTGACATGATACTCAGTAATGACAACTCTGAGTATCTCTACCAACTGTTGGCCAAACATCAGAGTCAACATAACCAACTGCCAGAATCCTGCACCATCTGGTTGTGCTTAGCATGCGTCTGTGCATCTGACACCTGGGTACAGCCCAGATACCAAACAGGTTCTTGGTGGTCCAGAGGACACAACTAAAGCAGATGAATCAACAGAGAATCTCTCTCTCTGGTTAAGCCAAATGACACCATTCTAAGTTCATCTCATCAGGAATGCAGTCAGACTTAGATTGTTCAGAGGTACAATGTTAGCCCTGTATATAAGGTGAATTTTACCCTCTTAGAATAGCTTATTGAGACTTCAGCCATCAAGTCCATTTGTGTCAAATGGAAGATATGAAATTAACCTTTTTGTGCAACCTTTGAAAGAGTACCCCAACTATCAAGCTGAGGTTGGAATTTTTTTCTTTTAGCCAGTTTGTGTTACATCATCAATATTAAGTCTCTTAAAAATGATCTCCCATGAGAAACTATAAAAAAGTCTACTCACAGTTGCACTCGTATAACTAAGTCTCTGCACTGCAGTCAGAGGTATAGCTACAGCACACGTAGACATAGCGGAGTTAGCTTTGATTTAGCTAGCTCGAATAACAATAGCAATGAAGCCATGGCACCAGGGGGTATATACCCCAAGTCCCACTCGGTGTTGTACAGCCGGTGCTGCTGCCAATGCTACTGCGGTTTCACTGAGATTGTACTTAGAACTAGCCAGATCAAACCTAGCTCAGGTATGGCTACACATGCTGCATTCACAGGATTTGAGTCAACAGTGTGCCCTTGTTGCCAAGAAGGCTAAAGGCATTTTGGGCTGTATAAGTAGGGGCATTGCCAGCAGATTGAGGGACGTGATCATTCCCCTCTATTCAACATTGGTGAGGCCTCATCTGGAGTACTGTGTCCAGTTTTGGGCCCCACACTACAAGAAGGATGTGGAAAAATTGGAAAGAGTCCAGAGGAGGGCAACAAAAATGATTATGGGGCTGGAGCACATGACTTATGAGGAGAGGCTGAGGGAACTGGGATTGTTTAGTCTGTAGAAGAAAAGAATGAGGGGAGATTTGATAGCTGCTTTCAACTACCTGAAAGGGGGTTCCAAAGAGGATGGATCTAGACTGTTCTCAGTGGTACCAGAAGACAGAACAAGGAGTAATGGTCTCAAGTTGCAGTGGGGGAGGTTTAGATTGGATATTAAGAAAAACTTTTTCACTAGGAGGGTGATGAAGCACTGGAATGGGTTACCTAGGGAGATGAGGTTTTTAAGGTCAGGCTTGACCAAGCCCTGGCTGGGATGATTTAGTTGGGAATTGGTCCTGCTTTGAGCAGGGGGTTCGACTAGATGACCTCCTGAGGTCCCTTCCAACCCTGATATTCTGGGATTTGTCCCAGAATGTTTATCAAACGAGATGATCTTGGAAAAAAATATAAGGAACAATTTCTGTCCTCAGTTGTATACTAGCTAAGCTTCTGGGTGTCATTTATGGCAGAATTTGGCCAGCATAACTCCACTGATGTGAATAGTTATACCAAGGATGGATTTGACCCTGTGTTTTAAAGCCAAAATTTTGACTGGATGACCCATAGATGAACCAGCCTTCGCGGTTTGACATGGTGTATAAGACACCTGCACAGAGGTGCCATCCCATGCAGTGGACTAAGGACCAACAGAGATAGTTCAGATGAAAAGAGTGACAAAATATCTTGAAGTAGTAAAAGTCTAAGGGCCGGATCCTCAGCTGATGTAGATTGGTGTAGCTCCACCGCAGTCAACAGAACAACATCAATTTCTAGCATCGGAGGATCTGGCTGTCAATGGACTTGCTTGGAACATTACCTGCTACATTTCAGGCTGAAACAAGTTCTGGGGGATTTTTCTTAATATTAGTTACAAACCCCAGTAAAGAGGAGTTGTAATGGAAAGACTGACGCACTCTTTAACTGGAGTGATGAATGCAGTCTACAAACATGCTCTCATTAGGATTCCCCAATCTGTGACTCCTTACTCCCAACCCGGCTACAACTTACTGTAATGTTTCCTCTTGTTATAAATGAATCATTTTTCCATATAGGAATCAACATTCAAATATACAGCTAATAGAGATATTTATCATTATCCGATATTACAATACATATGCCATACAAGAGCTCCTATGTTAAGAACATTTTTCAGGTTGCAAAGGATGAAGGTAGGCCTTAACTCAACCCCTTGTGCATAAACTGTTTGATTCATTCACTCCTCCTGACATAGGGCAGGTGCATCAAGGGTTGCACTGCTGGATGCTCCCATGGTGCACCACTGTATCCATCACCAGGGGTTATGCCTTAAAGAAACAGGTCTGATTCACAGTCACTCCATCGCTGCACTTGGGGCAGGCAGAGAATAGGAGGAACAAGCTTGAAGCCACCTTTGTGCTCTGTGTATTCTGGGGCCATGCAAGGCTCTGCCTGGCCCCTGGTGTAATTCAGAGCAACCCCAGGGTTGTGCTACCATACACTCTACTTCCCATAATCTTTGGAAATGGAGAATAGCCATAGTGCAGCACATCCCAGCCATGTATCAGACACACCCCAATCCCCCGCACCCCAAGTGTTGGGAGCAGGGCCAGAGTAGAATTCTTATATGAACTGTACACCAGTCAGGAAGGCTCCCTAAATGGGGATGTTCTCAGGGGGCCAGGTCCACCCAGTTAAAGTCCCCTGTACTCTGTCAGAGAAGTATAACATGGGCTAGTTGCAAGGGAGAATCAGGCCCACAGTCAAGCCCATGAATATTTTAAGTTAAGTGAAAACAGGATTCAGTGAAAACTTTTTTGAGTTAAGATTCGCTACAGCTGAAGGCAATTGTGCAATATTAACCTGTTAAAATATAACCAGGTACCGGATGTGCCAGTTAAGTATCTGCATTAAAACTAGTCCCATTTGATAATAATTTTCCATGGCTGCAGAATTAAGTCTAACCAGTCCCCAGCCGAGGAAGTGACCTTGTATGACAAGGGATGTAGGAGAAGAAACAGAAAAATAACCTTCTCACACAAAATTCTCAGTAAGGATGGAAGGGGAGAAAAATAAAGCTTGCAAATGCCAACTGACTCTGCAATTTGACTCCAAGACACCTGCAGGTATTTCAAAATCAACTCAAATCACAAAGTGTGTGAGGGTTTTCCCCAGGGAATAAAGCATAGATAATTAGGACAAAATTAAAATCTAAATTGAATATTGGATTAATATATCCTCATAGTGAGATTTATTAGATTGTAGAATAAACACCATAAGGAAGGGATAAGTGTATCATAGCTTTAGGGCCTGATCCAAAGTCAATTGAAATCAAAGGGATTCTTTCCATGGGGCTTCAGTGGGTTTTGGATCAGGGCTTTATTTAAAACAGGAATGGACAAAGTACTACTGTAGGGGACAAGCCTACACTGGCCGGGGTGATGTGCAAGTTGATCTAACAGCTCTTTTCTCTGTAGTCACTAATATGCCGTGAATGAGTAATGAAAAATGTCTGTGTTGCTAACTCAGTTGCCACACAAGAATGCTTAAAAGCCTCACAAGGCAAATATATCCATCAGATGTTGGGAAAACAAAATGACCGGCAGAAACAAATGGAAGATGTCAGACTGTAATGACACTGTTTAACCTGCTGGATCAAACTTGCCCCTGGTGTAACCCCACTGGTTTTAGAGTTAGAGCAGGAGTTAATTTGGCCTGTTATGGCTTGGATCAAAATCCAAACCAGTCCTGAAGAATCTTGTAGGGTGGGAGCCCACCAGGTAGGGCAAGAGATTGGAAAGGAGCACAGACAGCTCTGAGACACAGGATCTCATTTGTACCAAACCCACCAGCAAGTGCTTTGTGGGCTAACCCAGGACCAACAGAGAAAACTCCTGAAGAATCCATGCCAGATTTTATCTAAGCCCCAGTGTACGCTAGACTCAGAAACTTTGGAAGTTGTGGTTAGTTACAGGTAGGCTTATCAGCAAAGTTGTTCATATTCCATAACCCTGCTAGCTCTTTACTAAACCTAGTCATGATTTTTCATTTTAAAAAATTAGATGTCTTTTTTTCCTCCAATTTTTTCTTCTTCTTTTAAAAATGTACAGCTGTTTGATGAAAAACTGAGCCCCACAAAATTTAATTTCACTTTTTGGATATTGAAACCCACCAACTTCCTCTCCCCACCCACCCTCAAAAAAACCCACTTTGTTTTTTCATTAGAAAAATCCTAAACAAATATTTCCACGAAACTATTTGGGAAGATAAATGCAAATTCTAATTTATTTTGAATTTTTTTTTTACAGAAAATATTTATGCTTTTCCAAGCAGCTCTACTCTTTACCTTATTACAGTTGGTCAGATCCTTAGCTTGTGTAAATCATCCTAGGTCCATTGATTTCAATCATCTGCTACTTGCTCAGGTATCTTTGAGTTAACTTCTGAAAAAGAGCTAAGCTCCAGCTTCCCATTTTGCAGGAGCAACTGGCAACTGCATTTTTGCACCTTCCAAACAAATTACAGCTGTTGAATACTTGCAACTCTTACCTGATTGTGGATGCAAATCAGGTCATTAATGAAAGTACCCAAATCTGTACCCATAATTTGATTGCAGATGGAAAAACACAGGTGCAAAATTGGTAGTTTCAAACTTCAGCAGCAAATTTGAAGATTTGGCCATTGCTGTGTTTACTAAATGCTCATAAGGTGAAGTTTTCAAAAGCACCTAAGTGACTTAGGGCCAGATTTTTTAAAGTATTTAGGCACTTCAACTACACATGCAGATAGGCACCTAAGGGGATTTTCAAAAGTATGTAGGTGCCTAAATCCCACTGATTTCAATGGAGGTTCAGCACCTAGGCACTTTTCAAAATGGGACTTAGGTGCTTTTGAAAATGTTACCCCCATGAGCTTGAAGGCAATACCACCATTTCCAGCAGCAGCATGCTATTATGGGAAAAAAGAAGGAAGAAAACATTAGTAGGTATATCCCAGCTAGAGTTGAGGACTATTTATTGCTTTAAAACAGTAAAGGTGGAATACTCTAGTGTTTTAAGAAGGAGAATCAGGCATTCACCAATTTGTGTTTCAATGAGCTATTTTGTACTAAATTTCCCTGCTGATCCAGCTACATTCTGACAGATGAAGTCTGGTGGCATCAATCACACCTTATTGCTTCCCCCACCCCCAACTTCAGTTGTAAGAGACACAATGCATCACTATGCAATAGGATGGAAGGAAGTCACTGCCAAATTTCCCATAGGATGCAATATTTATCCCATAAGTGGGGATTAACTGAATAACTTTCAAGCTTTGTGTCAGGGCTTGTAAGAAGTAGTGACTAATCCTAGCTAGTGAGGATTAACAATTTTGCTGTGGGAAATCTGCCAGACGTTTCAATTATATCATGTCTTACACTAATGCAGTTGAGTTCGTCATGGGGTACGTGCTTTTATTCTTAAATTCCACACTTTATGGTACAATGTAAGTGGTCTGATAGATGCGATATCACTTTTGCACAAGGGCTAGAAGGTGGGACTGAGTGAGGAGGTGAGGCTGCACCAGCATTTCTTATTAGGAGGCCGAAGTTCATATTCTGTTCACCTCAGAAGGGAAAGTCACTTGGTGCCCTCACTGTTCAGTATACCTGAACCCAGCATCTGTCCAGAAAGGCAACACCGGAGGGCCCAGCTTGGCAAAGCCGAGGTGCACTGGCAGAGCCGCGTGCGAGCCCAGAAATGGGTGCTGCCCAAGAGCCCTTGCAGAACTATGGGAGCTCTTGACTGAGGCCTTGCCTTCACAGAGAACACAGGGCATGCCCTTCGCTAACTGGAGTGCCCTTCTGGTGGCACTAGGACCCACGTGGCCTCCCCTCCCCCCCCCCCACCAATGGCCTTGGGAGAAGACGGCAGAGAAGAGCCAACCAGACACTCCAGCCCATAGGGGCAGAAGCCGCCAAAGCAGGGACCTCTGGACATTCAGAGAAACTTGTACAGTTCTGACCAGGCTTTCTCAGCCCTGTGCTGTTTGGTCCAGCCCTCCTTCTCCGTCTCTTCGCCTCACTCCACACCTGTCCCTCTTACTCCCTGTCACTTCCGAGTTAGCTCATCCCCTTCTCACTACCCCCGCCCCCCAAAAAATCATGAAACTAATGTGACATTTGCTACCACCACACTGTTCGCTCTGCCGGCGTGTTCTACCTCTTCCCCTCCCTGGCTCTGTCTGCTCTATTTAGCTCATCAGGGGAGGGACCTTCTGGTTTTACCTAGCACACTGAGATCCCATTCTTGTTTGGTTCTTAGGCACTACTGTAATAAACACGATTCATAATCTAAAGACATTTAGCTTGTAGTTTTCACACAAGTTAGGCCACGTTATGACAGAGCCTAGTCTTCAACTCACCCCAGCAACTTGTGTGAAAAGTTCAAAGTGCCATGTCTTCACCAGGATTTTACCTCCAGTTACTCACCAGCACCCATCTTTCATAGTGCAGCAAAGGTGCAAATGAGCAGGAGATACTGCACAGAGCTGAGAGAGAGGCAAGGATGGGAAGGGCAGGAAATGCTGCAGGTCAGGACTGAAGTGGATTTGCAGTGGCAGAACTGCTGGAGGGCCCAATAACCAAGTAGCAGGCGTACTGTATGTGTATGTGATGGTGTAGGGCAATGATACAGCTGGGCTGTGCCTGCGTTCTCAACCTTATTTTTGACATTGGGCCTGTAATCTTACCAGAGTGGCAAAGTTAAAACAAGCTACACTAATAAAAACAGGATGACTGTCCCTCGTGGCACAAAATGGCCTTTTTCCTAGAAACCAATTCACAGGCTAAGTGCTGCAAAAACAATGTTCTCTCCTCTCTCCAAACTTGTTTCCTGTTCTCTCACCCTGCAGAACAGCATTTGGAACCTGCAAGTTCCAAGTCAGTAAAATTAAGTAACTATCTCGACACCGAGACCAGTGTACCCAACCAACAACCTTGTTGGACATTTGCAAGTTTTCCACTGTGTCCTTTCACTTACTCAGATAGCTTTACATTTCTTTGGTTGTGAATAAAGGTGAATATCATCAGTGAACTAATTATAGTACAATAGGTGATTTGTGATCTGGCCCTCAAAGCAGGGTAGACCACTCTGACTCATTTCCATTCAACCAGCACACTTGGAGCCCAATCTAGGGCTCTGATCCAAAGCACCGCAGGAGTCTTCCCATTGAATGGTTAATGGTCTTTGGATCAAAAAGTGATGCATATGTCTATGTTTGTAAAAAGCGTACCACACTCACTAACTTGACAAATGTAATCAAATGGCCTCAGAGGAGATGACGAGCCTATCTTCTGGGTGTGTTAGTTTTCCATGTAAACAAATGCACCTGCTATTGGACTGATCGATGGGAGGTTTTATGCTTAGGTTATATGAGAAAACCTGCAGCTGCATTTGTGTGTGTGTTCTTTCTGGGCCAGCCTCCCTAACTAGCAACACATTAACCTTCATTTTCCCCCACACACATAAGTGATTATCACTGTTCAATTGTATTCAAAGGTGTCCCTGAGACTACAGATATCACACAGATAATTGAAATTTATGAGTAAGATACATACATCTGTGAACAATAAAACACTCAGAAATAATTCTGCAATGAGGTTACTATACAAGTAATAGCGGATCCAGCCCTGGGGCAGTGAAGATTCTGACAATGAGGTTATGGTTTACACGAGTAATTCTTTTTCTTCATAGTAATGCCTAGCTTATCGTTAGATCTCCAAGCACTCTACAAAGTTTACCATTATCCCAATTTTACAGATGGGGAAACTGCTGCACAGAGAAGGGAAAGTGACCTGCCCAGGGTCAACCAGCAGGCCAGAGCTCACACTAGAACCCAGGTCTCTCCTGACCCACAGTCAAGTGTGTTGTCTGCTAGGCCACACTGCCTCTTAGTGGCATTACCCCAGTTTAAACCACCTGACAATCTGTCCCACTATCTGATTTGCATCACTTATGCAGTGTATGTCACTGCCCAATTTTGGAAATTCTGCTCTTGGCAATGCACGCCTTCCCTTTATGAATAATCAGCAAAGCTGGACGCATCCAAATAAGCAAACAAACCATTTTATTTGATTAGTTGCTTTTTCCTCGCACTATTCTAGTGACAATTTTTTTAGTTTTTCCATGGGCCTGACAATTATTAGAGATGGGACTAATCTTCAAAGTTTGGTTCTGGATCCAACCTGCCCTAAAGTTTGAGGAGTGTTGGGATCTGGAGTTCTCATTCCAGGCTATTTCCAGAGCATGCTTTTGTCTATTAGCCCTATGACAGCACACTTCCTATGGTATCCATTAAGTTTGGCTGGAACTACACCTTGTTCTTCCTTTTAGACACCATTCCTGCAGGCCTCTTGGTGGAGACCACTTTGTCAGCATGGAAAACAGCTTCACACCCTGTTTTCAGATTGCTTCAAAAAGAGAGCTGCTCCCTAAATGTGGAAGTTATTGAAAACCCTGCCCTTGCATGCCACATGTCAGTTCATGCCTGCTTGAACTGAATCTTGTGTTTTATGAATCATACACAGAGCTCTCACCTTGAGTCACTTGCAAAAATCAATAAGAGGCAAAACATGATATTCAGAGCTGCATGGCCCATTCAAGCCTGACCACATCCTGGTGCATCAGGCTCTTTCCTTGTTGCACAACTTTTCTTTCAAGTGCTCAGATAGCATCAGGATGGGTGGGGCAGAAAAACCTAGACAGAGAGCTCTCTCTGCAAATGTTGTACAACACAGATGGGGCACAGTGTACAGTCTGGCTCACTGATATAAATGGAAGTCACACAGCTAATTCCCTAAACAGTGCTTTGAAAGCTAGGCTGATAGTAGGTACCACCAGTGCAGCCAGTGTGGTTCTTTTTCCATATTTGTGAGTGGGAGCTTCCAACAGGAAAATCAAAGTAATTAATGTTCACAAAGACTAAACTAAGCACTCACTCTTCTTGCGGAGGTGGTCTGTGCCAATCAGAACTGATGCACATTTTTCTGATGAGCCAGTGAGGTAGGTGATCGTTACCACCTCAGATATTAAGGAGATGGGAGTGTCTTTCTAGAGAGAAAAGATGATATAGGGTGTGGGCTGAGCTAGGAACCCTAGGAGCTCACAATGCCCGAGCCTTGCTTTACCTAGTCTGTGTCCTTAACATACAGTGTTGCCAATGTGGCACCATTCACCACCACTGCAATCACTAAAAAAAAAAAGTAGATTTTTTTACTATTATTTGCTCATAATGAACCCGTCCAGTCAAGATCTTCTGGGCAAAGGATTAGCATACCACACAGTCTTGAGTTCTGCTTCTGTAGATATCTTCTGCTGCAACCTATTGGGATGACCCATTGCCCTTAAGATAGAATGAAGTACAAGTGGTATGGTGCCTGGGAGACTCTGGCCATGGAGGGCGCAGCTGCTATGACAGTGAAGTTAGTAAAGCTAGTTGAAATTTTTCTCATTTCAAAATGTTGATGAAAAATGTCAAAATGTCTCATTTCAATGGGGAAAAAAGTCAAAAAATTTCAGTTTTGGGCAGGAAATTCCTTCTCCCTTCCCCCTTGCTTTTTAACCCAACGAGAGCCGGTCAAAATTTTTCAAATGTCAGAATTTTGACAACATTTCAATATAAAAACAGAAAAATATTGAAACAAAAATTATGATTCCCCTCCCTTACATTTTCCAGTCAGCATGTAGGTTCTTTTTTTGCATGAATCACTGCCATGGTGCCACCTGCCCTGTGCGTTACATACTGTATGACCTACACAAACATAGAAATTGATGTGTTAGTGGAATGCAAGGTTGTTACAGAAATCCCAGAAACACTGTGCTGGATAATAACTGATTGATTTACAAAGGGCACACATACACGCTGTATGGAGTACAGAGACCACTTGATGTAATCGACCACTAAAACGCAAATACCTCTGGAAGTAAAATATCACATAAAATATTTAGATGGTTTGTTCTGGTCTGTGTTTTATATTTCTCTAAATGGTAGGGGAAGGGGAGAGGTTATTAATTGCAAATTGATCCCGCCCCCTGCATGCTTGAAGTCAGTGAACAATATTGGCAGATCATTTTGCAAAATAAACCTAGTCCCAGCCAAAAAGCAAATGCACTTAGTCAGTGCAGATTTTTCCCCCCTAAACACTTTCTCAATTTGGCTGATATAAAACATAATATCGATCCACTAAATTGGCTCTTTGCTCAAAAGCACCCTTCCTTTATGGGGCAATGTCCATGCTCCTTGCCCTGTGTTTCCTCACTGCCCCATTATTTACAAAACCTCTCTCCTCATCTTCTTCTTATACTATATTTACTACACTATGCTTTTTGCCAAAAAAAAAAAAAAAAAGTTACATTTGAGACTGTTACTCATGCTGAGCCAAATATTCTGCAAGACATTCCCTACCAATTTGCACTTGCCAGTCTTGATGCTGAAAGGGATTGGAATGGAAAGGTTACACTGATTGTAAAAGGACATTTTTATAAAAGGAATCCAAACCCATGTGCCTTGCCCTTTTCAGAAGACACCCACCCGGGAACAGAATGGAATGACTCACAGGCAAGTTCTTACTGGCGTGTCAGTGTGCGAGCATTTAGAGGGGATGCAGGGAGAGGTTGCTGGCAGCCTGTTGATGGCAACCTGCATTCTTGGTAGTCTTAGGAACAATGACTCTAAACCTAGCCTGAGGTGGGAGGGCTTCAGGCCATGACTTGTCAGTTCTCACAAGCGAAGCAGGAGAAGGTGTGGTCAGTGTTTGGATGCGAGACCACAGAGGTTCTACAGGAAGTGGTGCCTGAGTCAATATTGAACCAGTACTCAAGCATTGAGTTAGGAGGCCACTGTGCTATTTTAGGTTCCATCAGTTGGATGAGAGAGAAAATTTACAGCATGGTCTAGTGTTGTCATAGGGTTACCATACATCCGGATTTTCCCGGACATGTCCGGCTTTTTGGGCCTCAAATCCCCGTCCGAGGGGAAATCCCAAAAAGCCGAACATGTCCGGGAAAATCGGGACATGCAGGGCCGGGGGTGCTGGGCCGGGGGCCGGGTCGGGCCCGGCGGTGCTGCGCCAGGGGCCAGGCCGGCGGCTGGGCTGGGTCGGCGGTGCTGAGCCGGGGGCCGGGGCCGGGCTGGCGGTGCTGGGCCGGGGGCCAAGGCCGGGCCAGCAGTGCTGGGCCGGGGGTTGGCCCGGGGCCGGCACCCCAGGGCCCGAGCCGAGCCAGGCTGGAGACGCCGGGGGGCCAGATTGGGCCGCGCCTCCTCCCCCCACCCTCCCCAGTTTATCTGCTTCCTGCTTCAGGCTTCCCGCGAATCAAATGTTCGCGGGAAGCAGGGGAGGGGGCGGAGTTGGGGCGGGGACTGTGGGGAAGGGGTGGAGTTGGGGCGTGGGCATGGGCGGGGCTGGGGCGTGGGCGGGGCTGGGGTCCCATGGAGTGTCCTCTTTTTGGACACTCAAAATATGGTAACCCTAGTTGTCATTGAAGAGTCAGTGGTAGTTTTTGGAAGAGATTTTATCCAATGTCCTAGCCAAGTGCAAATAACCATTGTACAGGTTCTCCCTACCTTAATTGCCTCTGTAATCTGAACAGAACACAAGCTGTTCTTTCCTTCCTGCCCTAAACAATTACATGGTATTGTTCCGGACTGTTTATCAGCAGTGCCTCAGAGATGGCTGCATTTGAGTGAGGAGATACGGAAATGCCTACATGTGTATCATTTGTACAATGCTCCAAGTAAAAGGTGCTATTGAAATTCAAGATATAATCCATGTGTGACGGTGCCACCCATAAGGCTTTATGGAAATGTGCTGATGTATGTGTGTGTGTGTATATATATAAAAAACATAACTAGAATGTGTTTTTTGCTACATATGCCATGTAACATATCTCTATAAAAGTCATGATTTACTGAATCTGTTATCCTACTTGTATGCATGTATCATTTTTGTATTCAAAGTTATATTGGCTGCATGCTTGTTTGATTCTAAATAGGCTGTAGTGAAGCAATTGGTCAGCTTCCTGAGAAAAGACTATTCTCAGTAAGTGCCCCATCAAGAAACACTTAAACCAACAATGAACTTGGAGACACCAATCCACATCTGGATTTTCCCAGGTATGTGGCTTGGCTGGTAAGGAACTCAGTCATGCATAGACATGTGACTTGCCCAGGTGACTCCAAAACTCCATTTTGTAGCTGGACTTTGCATAGGAGAGAGAAGGGGGTCTCCACCCACAAGAGAATAGGGTGACCAGATCACCCAGGTCAAATATCGGGACGTGGGGGGAAGGGGGGAACGTGGCAGGAGGAGGCAGGGCAAAAAAAAAAAAAAAGCATCAGAGCAAAAACAAAAAAAACCACCACCCCCCTTCCTCCACAAGCGCTGGAGGGAGGCCCGGGAGACGCAGGGGAAGCGTGGGGCAGGGGTGAGAGAGAGTCCGGCCTGGCCCTGAGTGCAGGCAGGACTCAGTCGGGTGGTAGGGAGAGTAGGGGGGCAGGACTCGGGAGCAGCCGCTGCTGCAGCTCCCACTGCCGCGGGGGGAGGAAGCAGCCGATGGCCAAGCTCCAACCCCCCCCCCCATCCCGCTCGGGTCATGCAGGGGAACAAACAGGGCTGGGCTGCCGATGCCTCCGCCCCGGGGCCGCCCGCGGGATTGCACCAGCTGGGCAGCAGCCCAGACGAGACTGGCCAGTGGCTGGGCACAGCGTGCGCGCTGCTGGGTCCCCGCAGCAGGCCCAGGCTTGGGGGGTTCGGGCCCAGGCGCCAGAGCCGCAGCCGCTTCCTCCCCCCGCGGCAGTGGGAGCTGCAGCAGCAGCTGCTCCTGAGTCCCGCTGCCCAGGGGGGGAGAACAGCTGCCGCCTGGCCCCGCGGGCCACCCCCCTACTCTCCCTACTGACCGACTGAGTCCTGCCTGCGCTGGGGGCCAGGCCGGACTCTCACTCACCCCGGCCCCGCGCTTCCCCTTCGTCTCCCCGGTGCTCTGGAGGGGGGAGGAGGAAGGGCGAGCCTGGGGAAGAGGCAGGGATTCAGGGAGGGAGCCAATGGGGGAGGGAGGGGGCAGAGGCGGGGCGGGTGGGGGGGCACGAGCACTTCCAGGCTCTGGAGTATTTGCTTGTTTGTCCAGTGTCCCGACCTAACATTGGTCGGGATGCGGGACAAACAAGGAAATATCGGGACAGTCCCAATAAAATCGAGATGTCTGGTCACCCTCCAAGAGAAAGTCTATTTAAGTCCAGGGGACACCCCTCCATTTTGTCTTCAGCTGGCTAAAGAGAGAGCCTCTCCACCCCCAAAGATACGTGAAAGAAACTGGAACATAGGACAGTGACTGCAAGGGGTGTGAGTGATTGCTGGACCCAGACAAAAAGGAGATTAGTCTGTAAAAGGAAGCATTCTGGAATGGGTGAGGATCTTATCTGTATTCAGTTTCTTACTGTATTAGACACAGACTGACATGTTTTATTTTATCTTACTTGGTAATTCACTTTGTTGTGTCTGTTACTACTTGAAACCACTTAAATCCTACTAGTGAGTCTGGCTCAAACCAGGCAGGGCACTGAAGTCCTAAGCTGACGGGGCAGGAAAGCAGGGGCAGAAGTAGCCTTGGCACAGCAGGTGGCAGCTCCCAAGGGGGGTTCTGTGATCCAACCTGTCACACCGTGCATAGTTGAGCAGGTTTCCTTGCGTGCATCTTACCATACTTTGCCGAGCATGCCGCCAGCCTTCAACTCCACTGACACAAGTCATGAAATTCACGCTGGCCAATTTTAAAGGAGGAATTATCAAAGTTTGCACACACATTTGCTTGCTCCTAACTGGCTACATATGTGTGCTAGTATTTCATTTGCAGTGCACATCTGGTATTTGCATGCCTGAGTTACATGCAATCATTTCTCACAGGGCATGATGCAAAAAGAGATGAGCTAGTCTGGAGCTTGGGTGTCACACAGTAACTTCTTCCTTTGATCTCCCATTGGGCTCACTGTCCCTACAGGCCTGACAGCAATGCTAGGCCAAGTGCATGCACTCTCTGGCCAAGGTTGTAAGCATCTCTATTTTTGGTGTCCGACTTGAGCCACCTTAAAAGAGCCAGGTTTTCAGATAGCGATTGCTCAGCAATTCCTCAAAGTCATGCCCCTTCTCAAACTGGCACCTCAAAATGGAAGCACCCAAACTTGTCACTTTCCTGAATCAGCCAAGCCCGGCTGTCTCCCTCATGCCATTTTCCTCCGTGGCACATGTTCCAACATCTTCTAGCAGATTTTTCTCATGCTGTAGTACTGGCTCAGATGGTGAGCTTAACACTGTACAGCATTTGGAGATATGGTAAATAGGCAGAGGAAAGAAATCATTACAAATCCTACAAACTAATACTCTGTACATGCTAAAGGACTCAATCGAAAGGTCACCATTCTGTATTATGTTCTATAGGGCTTTTCAGTAAGGGACTGAAGGCTTCCTCCTAGGTGATGGAATGTGGTCTATCATCCATAATTTCAGTCTCCTAAAAGTTCTCTTTAAGGTGTGTGTGGGGGGAGTGTCTTCAGGACATTTAAGAGTTTTTGCTTCTATAGAACTCAGTCCAACTCCATTTGAGTCAACCGAGAAGTTCCTTTTTATGTTAGTGGCTGTTGGATCCGGCCTCTAGCTACCAAAACTTCAAGACAACTAGCATCTGGGGAACCAAATGTCTGCCCACTTAGCTAACAAAGCAGATAGTTGTTTATTTAAAACAGCATTATTGTTGTGAACTAGTTATACAGTAGTTATTTCTAATAAAACATTTACTCAAACTTACTGCACACAGTTACTGACTCCAATGGGCTTTGGATCAGGGCCTTATTTCCTGTAATTAGATAGAAATAAGTATAGGATAAAGCTGTGATATCTCAGATAGCAGTAAGAACAGGAGTATTTGTGGCACCTTAGAGACTAACAAATTTATTTGAGCATAAGCTTTTGTTGGCTACAGCCCTCTAGCCCACAAAAGCTTATGCTCAAATAAATTTGTTAGTCTGTAAGATGCCACAAGTACTCCTGTTCTTTTTGCGGATACAGACTAACACGGCTGCTACTCTGAAACCTGTCAGATAGCAGTGTTTATACTAAACAAACCATGGGTAAGCGCTGGCTTTTGAAAGCGGTCCAATGAAAAATAAAAAACAAATGTTAGGTAGTTCAGAGATAAGGTTACAAAACCACTGTTTGAAATTTAGGAAGTTGCAGAAGAGACAAGTAAGTTGAAACATGAGCATTGGGAGATGGCAGCCATTTTGAAAGATGACAATTTTGTGTGAGTTTCTCTAAAGTATACCATGAGGGAATTTCTTTTAAGAATTTGTCTTTTAATGTCAGTAAGTTGGGACCACAAACACTAATGTGCATGAATCAGAATTATTGCATGGCTCCACACTGCAAGGGTAGAGAGGTGGGATCTGTAGCCTACCTGCCTGGATAACCCACTTCCCCCTTATTTATGTAGGAAGGGATGCAATGGCTTGCTGGAGACTCTTCTGTGCTCTGAGGCACAGCATAAAGTAGTCTGTGAACCACAGTAAGGAGGTCTTCTCACCTAGGGTTAACATTCGTCCGGATTCCCCCGGACATGTCCGGCTTTTTTCAGTTAAAAATAGCGTCCGGGGGGAATTTATCAATGTCCGGACTTCCCCCCCATGCAGAGCGTGCGCGGCTTACAGGGCAGCCGGCCGGATCGTGCCACTCGCACGGGGCTCCGGCAGCCTGAGCCCTTCCTCCACTTCCCCCTCCTCTCCCCTGCAACTTGACACCACTCCCCTCCTCTCTCTCCCTCCCCCCTCCCCCCTGCATTCGCAGATCGCCGGCCGTTCGCCTCGGCCTCCGGCAGTCTGGAGCTCCGACCCTGCTCTCCTCCCCTGCTGTCGAGTGCGCCACTCTGCAGCACAGTAAGGGGGCCAGAGAAGCGGCAGGGAGGTTCTGGGGGGGGGGGTAGTCAAGAGACAGGGAGCAGGGGGAGGGTTGGATGGGTCAGGAGTTTGGGGTGGGCTGTCTGGGGGTTGGGGGTGTAAGGTTTTGGGTAGTCAGAGTACAGGTGGGGGGGTCTCAGGAGGGGGCAGTTAGGGGACAAGGCGTGGGGGGGGGAGGGTTGGGGGTTCTGAGGGGGCAGGAAGTGGGAGGGAGTGGAAGGGGCAGGGGCGGGTGCTAGGGCAGGACGGGGGCGGGGCTAGGGCGGCCTCCCGTCCTCTGTTTTGATTGTTGAAATATGGTAACCCTATCTTACCCCACTACAACCCTGCATGGATGTATAACCTAGAGAACCATCTTACTGAAAGGAAGTAGGCCTAACTGTAGGGCTAAGACTGGGTGCTCACACTAATAAGCAATTTTACTGTATGACAGATATTGTATTGATATTATGGGAAAATGTTTAAATTTAATTGGAATACCCATGCCTGACCTCAATAGATACAATAGTGAATAAACAGGCATGGAATTTGATTAAGCTGATATTGACTAATGGGTATGTTTGGGACAGAACATCAATTATTTTATTTCTAGGAGGCCAACATAGCTGGCTCCCTTCTTCAGCTCTGACCCACTGGGATCTGAAATGGCCAAGTGTAAAATGACAAAGTAGCTGGTTCACGGTCCAGGTCCAAAGACATAGGCACCAACTTAGAGGTCGGGGGGTACTCGACCCCTGCTCTGTCCCAGGCCCCGCCCTCACTCCACCCCTTCCTCCAAGCCCTGCTCCACCTCTTCCTGCCCCCACTCCTCCTCAGGCCCCACCCCTGCCCTGCTTCTCCACACCCCTCCCCTGCCTCTTCCTGTCCCCACTCCTCCCTTTTTCCCCCTCCCCCACAGCACACTGCTGATCACCGGCAGGTGGGAGGCACTGGGGGAGAGAGGAAGGAGCTGATGGGTGGGGTTGCCAGTGGGCAGGAGGCGCTGATCCACAGGACTGCCAGTGGGTGCTAAGCACCCTTTTTGTTTTCTGTGGGTGCTCCAGCCACAGAGTCGGCCCCTGTGGGCAAAAGAACAAAAAGTGAGCTGTGGAAAAATTAAGAGCTTTGTTTGCTCTGCCTGAAAGGACAATATACTGTAGTCAGAGGTAACACCATAAACTCATGTTATTTGGATCACCACTACAATATTTCCACTATATGTTAATGGTGCCCAATAGTGATTTTCTCACCAGAACTAAGACTGTTACAATGTGTGACAATCTCAGTGTAGAATTCCTGACATTTTGTCCCAGACAAACCTAAAAGGTTCACCAAAATAATTCACAAACTTGGTTTGACCTTGGCAAATTTTAAACTTTGCCTACTGGTGGAGGGGGTGAGTTCAAAGTGACCTACTGAGAATATAGTTCAATTTCCACTTATTTCATGCTCCTGCCTCTACCTGTGGACACACTTCAGTGTAGGGGCCAGAACAGAGCCTTGTGGCTCACAAGCAGCATCAGGAGAGATTGTGCATCTTCCAGGATTCCTGGGGGTCCATGGGAGTATGCCCCAACTATCTATTGGGGGACTCTGATTGTCCCCTGTCCTGCAAGAGACATGATTCGCTCTATGGGCTAGTGCCATGGGCAATGACCACACCTTCTCCCTGCCCCTTTCTGGGTGATTTGTTCCACAGAGGGAGCAAGGTTCAAATTGCCCCTGGTAACACAGATTAACGTGTTTTACCTTTGCTTGGGCCATGAAAGGAGGGGGGCTCAAGGCCTCTTGCTCTACCCCTACCCCGCAGGCCCATACCAGGGCAGGCTACAGTCCAGATTTTGGTATTTTGCCACTGAAATCTTTTTTCCTGGACCCTGCTGGGAGACAGCCCAGTCTGACACGCTGGAGAACATGGAGCGCTGAGTAAAAGAATGTGCAACTCCCAGGCTGAGTGCAGAGGATGTGTTCTCCATCCCCAAACAGAGCCAATGGAGCAGCCAAGCTGAGCACAGGGAGAGCAGAATGACCCGATGGCAGCTAAGGCCCTGTTACAATAAATTACCAGTGACTACAGAAACTTCTCCTTTGCCATGGCCTATCACCAGCTGCACTATTGGCAGATTTGCTGTAAAGAAGTGGACATGTGGCACTGATTCGCAAAGGGATGGAGTGGACCTGGCAGCAACTCCTCTTGAAGAAGAAATAGAAAATTATATCTAACAAACGCAGCACAGGAAAAGAGTTCACAGCATTCATATGTTTATAACTTTGAAGCCAACAACCTTCTCCACAGACCCCAATCAGGGTCTGCAGCCTTTACCCACTCAGATCCTGAACCATCTGCCCTGGTCTTCCTCCCTTGGACAATATATGGGGGAGAAAGCTCTCTCAGTACTGCTGCAAGGATTTGTACAGTGCATAAGCCAAAGCAGATGAGGACTGGACAAGCTAATGCAGCCATTCCCTTCTAATTTACATTCAACACACACTGAGTGCTATTGGTCAAAGAGCGAGAAAAGTGGAGAGCTGATGATGCAAAGATACAGAAAGGCTGCTCCAGTTGGTAAGAGCTGCAGAGGAAAAATTTCTGTCTGACAGTAGGAAGAAAAACAACAACATCAACAACATGCTATTTTATTTGTCAGTTCAGCCCCCTTGTTGGCAGGCACAGTGGAGAGATCAAGCATCAAATGAGTATAGAGATGGAACTATTGGCTTTTCTCTACAGGTGGTTGTGTAGGAATTATGATGTCTCATCTCTCTGAAATGGGGTTAAGGCACTAGAAAGTCTGCACTGCTCATCTCCCTACGTTGCTAGCTGTTCTAAGGCTAGAGCCTACAAACTTTAAAAGAGGGGGTGGGGGAAGAATACAACCTGTTGGGATACAGGGGTAAGAATACAAGACTAGACACAATAGCCCTATATTTGAGGGACTCTTTTCCCCGCTAGCTTATTGGCCCAAATTCAGCCTTGATGTAGCTCTAAGGAACTCAGGGAATTGTTCCTGGGATGAGTCTGCCCTGTTATTTCAAATGGTCTAATGATGAGAGTTTAGATTATGAGGAATTAAAAATAGTTAAACTTCACTAAATTAGTTTGATCTCTCTTTTGTCTACAGGAGGTTACATCAGAGAAAACATAGCCTTTATGGATAAAGTCCCCCGTGAAGCTCAATGACACAGTCACAGCACTGTTGGAAGTTCTACACCAGTGGTTCTCAGCCAGGGATATGCATACCCCTGGGGGTATGCAGCAGTCTTCCAGGGGGTACATCAATTCATCTAGATATTTGCCTAGTTTTATGAAAGCACTAGAAAAAAAGTCACTACAAACTAAAATTTCATATAGATAATGTACTATACACTGACATGTAAGTACAATATTTATATTCCACTTGATTTTATAATTATATGGTAAAAATGAGAAAATAAGCAATTTTTCAGTAATAGTGTGCTGATTTTTAGGTCTGATTTTGTAGTAGTAGTTTTAAAATGAGGTGAAACCTGGGCATACACAAGACAAATCAGAGTCCTGAAAGGGGTACAATAGTCTGGAAAGGTTGAAAACCACTGATCTACACAGCCGTGTCATTCAGCACTGCACCATTTCCGATCCAGGGGATGTGTCAAGATCACAGATTGTTATTAATTTAGTCATGTGAAATGAACCATGAAATGAAGACAAAGTAGTGAACAGGGTCTGGTGGTGATGAAGTCTTCATTTTTCAAATAAATATTGAACTGTGTGTGTCAGAGAGATAATGTTAAAGATGATGATTAGACTGTATGGAAAGAGAAATGAGAAGTATGAAACAATGATCTGATTGAGATAGAATTATAGTTGAGATATCAAGTACAGGACAGGAAAAATGAATTTCCTATAGCACATTTTATCCAATGTAATTTAAGCAGCTCATGCCCATTTGGTACATGGTAAATGGCAACATAAGCTTAATTTGAAAGAACCACATGAGTTATGCTGTTAACAAACCCCAGTTATTTGTCTGTGGGACCTTTAACAATCAGCTACTGATGGAGAACGTCACCAACTCTTCCTCTGTCAATCTACATGGGGGAAATTCTGAAAGAACCCTAGAAGATGTTGCCAGGAATCGATAAGACAGACACACACACTCTCCAAGCCTAATTCTGGTCCCACTGAAGTCAATGAGGAGTTTCCTATTGGACTTCAGAGACATCTGGAGTTGATTCTGACACCACTATTATATAATAGGGATAGAACCTAGGATGTTTCACTCCAATTAATACAGACTCCTGTGCCTGGAATTAAAGGAGAACTTCTGCCTGAGGGTGCTGGCAGTTTGGGTAGCTGTGATAATTCCAGAGATAACACTTTTGGTATGCCATCCACTAGGGAGCAGTGGTAAGCATGCAAACTAGCCAAGCATGGCAGTGGATGTGGTGAGTGGCACCATGCAGGCTGTGGTAGCCTCTGGACTACTGCAGTCAGACACCAGAAACCTCCCACCTCCAGGCATTTCTGTCAAGTAGATGAGGCCAGAAGTGAAAGAAGCAGACAGTTGCTGGGCAGGGGCATTAGGAACAGAGAGATGAAGGACTACGTGAATGGCATACACCAGAACAATAACTCCTTGGGAGCCTGCGGGTAATGCCTTGTTAGGATGATTCCTGCTAGTCTTCCAATCACAAAGCTGTTTACTAGGGTTTAGTTTCAGCTTCTAAAACAGGGGTTCGTGACCCCTCAGGAGGTCACAGGGTTATTACCTGGGGAGGGGGAGGTCGTGAGCTGTCAGTCTCCTCCCCAAACCTCCAGCATTTATAATCATGCTAAATATAAAAATGTTTGATTTACAAGAGGGGGTGGCACTCAGGTTTGTTATGTGAAAGGGGTTATCAATACAAAAGTTTGAGAACCACTGCTCTAAAACCAATTCAGCTACACACTTGAAATCTGATTTTGTAATGGGGAAATCCCTCTAGGTTTCTCAGCCCCTGCATGAAAAAGACAATCATTGTGGGAAAAAGGGAGATGCATGTGTAAGTCAGAGGGATATATGTACATTAGACTCAATCAGTAAGTTACTCAACTTCTCTTCCTGAATAACCTGTTTGCTTAAAACAAGGTGGGAAAAATCCAGGTGCAACTAGACTAGGATCTCACTCACAAAATGACTCAGATGCATATGCCAATGTTATTTCTATCAAGCCCTAAGCTCCTGTACACCTGCAATTGGTGTAATGCTTATTCCAAACCCTAAAGAGGAAAAGATTAAAACATGCCAGAGCAAGTCTAGCCTAGGAACTGATCCAAAGCTCACTGAAGTCAAAGACCATCTTCCCATTGACTTCTGTGAGCTTCAGATCAGGCACTAGAGCAGCAGCAACTGAGAAGAATTACCATCTCATGGCTGTTCTGGGCCCACATGAAATGAATTGTTGGCAACAATCCAGTTTCCAGTGGCACGTGACCACATCACAACCACCACCAGCTCAGTTCACAGTCTGCCCCTTTGTTGGCAGTCTGAGCAGAGACGCCAACTTCCCCCCTTCACATCTGGGCTGAGTCACATTCGCACGTCAGCATGGGGGACAGGGCTGTGCACTGCTGTTGCCCATGTTGTACCTGTGGCATGAATGAGGGTACATCTACACTACAGCGGGGAGTCGATTTAAGATACGCAAATTCAGCTACGTGAATAGCGTAGCTGAATTCGACGTATTACAGCCGACTTACCCCGTTGTGAGGACGGCGGCAAAATCGACTTCTGCCGCTTTTTGTCGGCGGCGCTTACTACCACCTCCGCTGGTGGAGTTAGAGCGCCGATTCGGGGATCGATTGTCGCGTCCCAACGGGACGCGATAAATCGATCCCCGAGAGGTCGATTTCTACCCGCCGATTCAGGCGGGTAGTATAGACCAGGCCTAAGTTTAGGACTCACGTCTTCAGGGATGTTGGTCCTGCACTTAATTTTTAAAAGGGACCTCCCCCCAACTATTAAATTCATGTGATAAATATGGAGAAGATTTGACCAAATTATGCCCATTGATGTGTTGAGGAGCATTTGAAAACCGAGTCATAAAACTGAATTATAAATGTAATACATTGCAGTACGTCAGCTACATTCTATTGCTCAAATCCTGATCCTCAGGAAAAAGTCTGCAAGGCAACAGCTAGAAGATGGATACATTCATTGTAAATATTTGGGCCTGAGGAATGTAAGGGAATGAATGAGGAGGATCCTCACCGCAATGTTTAGTTTTTCCTAGGGCTGTCAAGCGATTAAAAAAATTAATCGTGATTAACAGCACAATTAATCGTGTGATTAAACAATCAGAATACTATTTAAATATTTTTGGATGTTTTCTACATTTTCAAATATATTGATTTCAATTACAACACAGAATACAAAGTGTACAGTGCTCACTTTATACTTATTTTTGATTACAAATATCTGCACTGTAAAAAACAAAAGAAATAGTATTTCAATTCCCCCATTGCAAGTACTGTAGTGCAATCTCGATCATGAAAGTTGAATTTACAAAATGTAAAACTTGAGCCTACAAGTCCAATCAGTCCTATTTCTTGTTCAGCCAATCACTCAGACAAACATTTGCAGGAGATAATGCTGCCCACTTCTTGTTTACAATGTTACCTGAAAATTAGAATAGGCGTTCACATGGCACTGTTGGAGCCAGCATCACAAAATATTTACATGTCAAACACCCTAAAGATTCATATGACCCTTCATGCTTCAACGACCATTCCAGAGGACATGTCTCCATGCTGATGACAAGTTCTGCTCAATGACGATCCAAAGCACTGCAGACCGACATGTTCATTTATCATCAGCTAAGTCAGATGCCACCAACAGAAGGTTGATTCTTTTTTGATGGTTTGGGTTCTGTAGTTTCTGCATCAGAGTGTTGCTCTTAAGACTTCTGAAAGCATGTGAGATATAATGAAGGGGGTGGGAGGTTAGCTCCCTTTTATGGACCCAGCCAGCCAGCTAGCTATAAAAATCCCTCTTAGTAGCAGTTCTCTACTTGCTTTACCTGTAAAGGGTTAAAAGTCACTGTGATGCATAGGTAAAAGAAAGTGAGGGGGCACTTGGCCAAAAGAGCCAATGGGAAGGCTAAAACTTTTTAAAATTGAAACGAGACTCCCCTTTTGTCTGTCTGTTGTTCTCAGAGAGGCAGTTATGCCGTAAGCAGCTTTGGGCCAGGTATGAAAAATCATCAGTATACCTAGAAACTACTTATTTGAAATCCCAGATATGCAAGTAGATCAGGAAATGGATAGGAAGACCCGATTAGATTTCTCTCCTTTTATTTCTTTATGGCTTGTGGACTCCTCTGTGCTAACCCCAAATGTTTTTGCTTTACTTGTAAACTTTAACCTGGACCTCAAAAACATTATTCTTGATGCTTAATCCTTGTAAGTGTTTGTTTGTTTTTTTTAATCTAGCAATAGCCTGAGTTTCCAGATTTTCTTTTTAATAAAATTTACCATTTTTAAGAACAGGATTAGATGTGTGTATCCTAAGAGGTTTGTGCACATGTTTAATTAGCTGGTGGCAATAGCTGATTCTTTGTTTTTGTTTCTCAGCTCTTCCCTGCGGGGCGGCGGAGGGGGTGGGGTGAAAGGGCTTGAGGGTACCCTACAGGAAGGAACTCCCAAGTGCACCTTCCTGGGTTCTCAAAGGGGTTTTGCACTTGGGTGGTGGCAGCATCTAGTCATCCAAGGTCAGAGTAAAGCTGTAATGTTGGGAGTTTAATACTGGCCACTCTAGGCTTGTATTAATTTTTAAAATCCTCGCAGGCCCCCCAACTTCTGCACTCAAAGTGCCAGAGTGGGGAATCAGCCTTGATGGCATGCTTGACACCTCATCCCTCTCAGATTTTGGAAGGAACTTCAGATTCTTAAACCTTGGGTTGAGCACTGTAGCTATCTTTAGAAATCTCACATTGGTACCTTCTTTGCATCTTGTCAAATCTGCAGTGAAAGAGCTCTTAAAACAAACATGTACTGGGTCATTATCTGAGACTGCTAGAACATGAAATACATGGCAAAATGCAGGTAAAACACAGCAGGGGATATACAATTCTCCCCTAAAGAGTTCAGTCACAAATGTAATTAATGCATTATTTTTTTTAACGTGCGTCATCAGCATGGAAGCACGTCCCCTGGAATGGTGGCCGAATCATGAAGGGGCATACGAATGTTTAGCATATCTGGCACATAAATACCTTGCACCACTGGCTACTAAAGTGCCACGCAAACGCCTGTTCTCACTTTCAGGTGAGATTTTAAATAAGAAGCAGGCAGCATTTTGTCTTGTAAATGTAAACAAATGTGTTTGTCTTCGCAATTGGCTGAAAAAGTAGAATTGAGTGGACTTGTAGGCGCTCAAGTTTTACATTACACTCAAAAACAAAACAGTTATGTAACAAAAAAATCTACATTTGTAAGTTGCACTTTCATGATAAAGAGATTGCACTACAATATTTGTATGAGGTGAATTTAAAAATACTATTTCTTTTATCATTTTTACAGTGCAAATATTAGCAATCAAAAAATATAAAGTGAGCACTATACACTTTGTATTCTGTGTTGTAATTGAAATAACTATATTTGTAAACCTAGAAAAAAATCCAAAAATATTTAATACATTTCACTTGGTATTCTATTGCTTAACAGTGTGATTAAAATTGCTATTAATCATGATTAAATTTATTTAATTGCAATTAATTTGAGTTAATTGTGAATCGACAGCCCTATTTTCTACATGGGACTCCAAATACCATTATATTTTTTTCTAGTTACCCAACACTAGATGGACATTTTTTTCCCATAGAACCATAGAAGACAATTCCATCTATATTGACCAGCTAAAAGGAGATCTTTTAGATTTCCATCTTCTCAGAGTAACCCTTTAAGCTGCTGCTGTGAATTCAGTTAGGTTTGGATGATGTTTGTTTTCTGTGTCAGAACACAAACAGAACATCTGGTGAACATTGGGATATCAAGTGCTTTTCAGACCTGGATCCCAGAGAACATTTAACCATGTGCTAAACTTCACACACAAGTAGTTTCATTTGAAACAATGGGACTACTCACATGCTTAATATTAAGCACGTGCTTAAGTCACCTGCCAGAGCATGGTCTAAGAAGTAAACTAAGATGTGTAAAAATACAAGCTGGATTTGCACCTTGATTATTGACAAAAGAAATGCAAGTGTCTGCCAGTTGATTCTGTAGTAAAATACATAGGACCTAATTCCTATTCTCATCCAGACTCCAATGCTTCAAATTAAACATGTTCTTAAGTGCTTTGCTAGATTGGGCTACTGAGCCCAGCACTTTGCAGGATAAAGTGCACAGAACCTCCAGAGAGCAGAGCCGAGCCCTCACCATTCTACACAGCAGGTGGAAAGTGACAAGATTCAGTACTGTTCAAAGAGCACTGTCAGTGATAGTATGAAAAAGAATCAAACCCTCCTGGTCAATGGAAGTTGCACACAGACCCAGGGAGAAGAAAGGAACATAGGGAAAAGAGAAAATGGAATAGAAAATATGGAAGGAAAGACCAAGAAGATGGTGAGGAAGTTGGAGAAAAACTGGGGAGCGGGAAAGAAACCTGGGTGGCTGCTGTATATTACTTTCCTGATTTTGAATGAAGATACATTGGGTGACATACTGGGAGCAAGCTGACAGTGCCAATTTGCTGTTTCCTCACTTTAGTGTATGTCCCTGACCTCCATTTTCTAGCTCTACCAATCTGGAGACAGGAGGGGAGATGGTAAGAGTGCTGTAGATCAGGAGGAGGAGTGTCTTATTACTCTGTTGGACCTGTAACTAATTCAGTGCTGGGTTTACTTTGGAGATGCTCTGTTTTACAGCTGAGTGTTCCTGGGAGATGCCTTCCTGAAAATCCCTGTGAAAGGAGCTCTCCAATACCGTATGGGTAGAGACATTTACAAGACTCTTACTTCACCTCCCCTGGCTCTGACAAATGCCTGCAATTTTAAGATCTCCTAAACAGACACCATCTTTGACAATGTCCAAATTCTGTAACACTTAGCCATTCACTGGGGTTGCTTTGGGGAAAAAAAAAAAAAAAAAAAAAGACTAGCTAGTTTTAGGACTCTAGCTCCATGTCCCCATGCTGCAAACACCCTCTGATTCCTTTGGTCCAGTTAACATCAGAAAGATGCCAGCGCACGAATGCACCACAACCAAATGAATAATGTTGTTGCCAGCACAAGACAGGAAGGGACAAAGTTACAGAGAGATAAGAGAAGATTATCTTCTCGGTTGCCATTCACTTTGCAGTTCCAAAGTCCAGGACTATAAAGTTCTGCAGAGTTGGCATTTTCCATTACATAATGGAAAGAAAAAAAAAATGGAGTGGGGGGTCTGATGAAATCACAGCTGAGTGTCACCTGGGAATAGGCCTGTTACTGTCATATCATGCACTGTACAGATCCTCCTGTCTTAGGCCCCCATTCAGCAAGTTACTGAAGCACATGCCTGGCTTTGGCTTCAATGAGGTACAAGTTATTATGATTATTTATCATCATGTATATTGCAGTAGGTCCTAGAGGTCTCAAACTCCACTGTGGTAGACTGTTGAGGTCCACTCACCACAGATGGGCACCTCCTCCTGGCTGCTCTGGGAATCAGCTCCTTCCAGGGCCCCTACTACTGCTTGCTTCACACCCTACTGCTGCGCTTTCTCTGTGACACCTTCTTCACAACTTGGCCCTCCAACTAGGTCACTATGTGTTTCCCTCTTCCAAGGGTGTATCAAAGTCCCTTCTTACCGGCAGTCTCCCCTTTCACTGCCTTATGGTGCCACTTCCCCAGTGGCCAGCAGAGGAACCCAGACACACACTCTACTCCAGGTTCCAGCTCAGGAACCCCCTCCACTCAGCAGCCAAGATCTGCACCCACCTGAACACTACTACCTTTTCCCTGAGTCTGTCCTTACCTGCTGGCTTTCCCCACTTCTCTCAGCTTGCCAGCCCCACAACTCCCTCCCCCTAGGGAGTGACTCTAGGGTACCCTAGCTCTGTAGCCATCAAACACCCCCTCCCTTCTCCCAAGAAGGACTGCAACCCACCCCTCTTCTTTGCATCAACTTCCTGTCTTTATAACCCCACCTGTTCCCACACAGGTGAGCTTCTCCAATTAGGGCTCTCAGCCTTAATTCTCCCATGTTGTAGCCTAAGTGGTTAACTGGCCCCTCTGGCCTCCATTAATCAATAAATGATGTGACCTCAAGGAAGTTAAGCACATGCTTAAGCAGCTTGCTGTACTAGAGACTTATGCAAGCAAAACTCTCCTTGTGATAATCCATTAAGGATGAAAGGCTTTCAAATGATCAGCACTTTTCAAGTGATCACCATTCTCAGGTGAGACTCCTTGATATCTGGAACTCCCCTTAATCATCTAACTGCTCCCATTCATTGCTTAACCTTGCAGGTATGCTAGGCAACATTCACCTCCACCCTTGCTAGATGTGGTAAGATAGTACATTAAGACAGTCCAGCCTGACACAGCAATATACATCCCAGGGCAGAGTAACAGCTGTGAAGCATTTAACACTGAAGGGAAAGGGAAGTGAACATAGATCAAAAAAGCAATAGCGTACCCTTGATGTTTATGCAAAAGTCATTGCCATCAAGGGCCTGATCCTGAGATCTTTATGCAACTGGCAAATCCCCAATGAAAACAAACTAAGGACCTAATTTGTCCTCCCATAGCTTTTGATTGGCTCTAAGTCAACTTACTAGTTAATACCTTCACTAGGGTATAAAAACATGTTTTAAAGCAGTGGCTCTCAAACTTTTGTACTGGTGACCCCTTTCATATAGCAAGTCTCTGAGTGTGACCCCCCCCCATATAAATTAAAAACACTTTTTAATATATTTAACACCATTATAAATCCTGGAGGCAAAGCGGGGTTTGGGGTTGAGGTTGACAGCTCATGACCCCCCATGTAATAACCTCATGACCCCCTGAGGGCTCCCGACCCCCAGTTTGAGAACCCCTGTTTTAAAGTTACAAGAATGTTAGTTAACATGGGTTTATTATTAATTATATGCACTGCAGGCCAAATGCAGCCAGTGTTTAGCTCCAGCGGAAACCTCTGGGGCCAATTTAATAATGATGTAAATAGTGGAGTAAGTTACACATCAGGTTGAAAGTATCAGGGGGTAGCCATGTTAGTCTGTATCTACAAAAACAACAAGGAGTCTGGCGGCACCTTAAAGACTAACAGATTTGTTAGTCTTTAAGGTGCCACCAGACTCCTTGTTGTTTACATCAGGTTGAAGCACTGTTGGTACCCAGAACATTAGAGAGAGAAGGTGTGTGAGGTAAAACCTTTTATATGGTGCAACTTCTGTTGGTGAAGGAGAAAAGCTTTTGAGATATATGCAGTTTCAGGCCTGAAGAAGAGCTCTGTGCAGCTCATCAACTTGTCTCTTTCACAACAGAAGTTGGTCCAATACAAGATATTACCTTATTCACCTTGTCTCTCTAGCATCAGGTTTCAGGCACTCAGAAAGCAAACGTAAGTGGTTGAAGAGCATCATTTGCCCCCATTAGCAGTCAGTGAGGGGGTTACACCTGGGGTAATTTACATGCCCCAGAACAGGGCAGTTGCAAGAAAAGCAGCAAAGAAGGGAGTGTAGGATAAAATAGAGTTCTGCTCCCCAGATACCATGGTCATGTGCACATGGTGATGAACTTATCTACAGGTGATTTATCTTTTGTTCTGACTGACTCAGCTGCAGAAAAGTGACCTAGAGGGAAAGAATCCATCTCTCATTGGCATTTTCCTGATGCTGAGCCATCCAGCGCTTGGTGCTAAAAACCACCACCTGTGAAACCTTTCCTGTCAAAGAACAAGATATAAAAATGCCCATCTTGCTATCCTGCAACTGTTCAAGAATATGCTAGAAATCTCTGCTAAATAATTCTCAACTAGAAATAGGCCCAACATCCAGAAATCTGCAGTCACGCAGATCCAGAGCTGAGCTTTGCTGCTCCATGTTCATCATCTCTCTGTGCTCCCCATCAGTTACAGAGCCGTTGTTCAAGGACAGGGCTTGATTTTGACCAGTTGATCCAGTGCTGACCAAATAGATATTCTCTTGCAATCGAGGCACCAGGTCAGAATACCCCTAATGAACCTATTAGAGACTCTCCCAACTGCTTTATCCTAGGGAAGGATATTTAGGAAACTAAATTTAGTTTTTCGCATGACCACCTCTTTAAAATGGCTTCCTATGTGCTTTTCTGCTCCCCTGAGAAACCGCAACATTTGCCTCTGCAGACCGACGTGAGCCTCTCCTTTCTGAGGCTGCCACACGCTATGCTTTATCCAGTGCAAAAGCACGATTGAGTACAGCACACCTGCCAGAGCAAGGAGTACTTGTCAGGCCACAGATCCAGGAGTCCAGTTACTCTCTTGGGATTATACTCTCTGGGGCAATACTAGGCAGCATTTTTGAGACCAACAACCTGAATGTATTGGAATAAACTAACAGCCCCTTTCTACCCATCAGCCCTCCTCCTGAACACAGTCGTACAAAACTCAGCATGTTTAGGCCCAAGCCAGCAAAGCACTTACGCGCACGCCATACATTAAGCATGCCAAACAATCCCCCAGCCTAGTGGTCAGCTGTGCCCCCATTTAAGAACCCACATAAACGGCCAGATTTTCAGAACAGATCAGCTCTCTGGGAGTTCACTGGGCACTTCTGAAAATTGGGCCAGAAGTGTTACAATGAGCATCTTCAAAAATCTGGCCCCAATTGTGGGTATTGGGCTTTTAGAAATCTGGCCCCAGTACTTTGTTGGATCTGGGCCGTACAATCCAAGGGGTTTGGCAAACTTATTTTCCAGTTTATCTTCAGGTTTGAATGAGTCTGAAAATGTCAGTGTGAAACTCAGTTAAAACCTCTACATTTGGAAGCTGGGACTCCCCTTCCCCACAGACAATCTGGGGTCTCCACTTACTTTTTGCTGTTTTCTGGGGTGTGTGGCCCCAACACCTTAAACCACCTCACTTCTGATGCCTTTGAAGCATGGGAAGCTGGCTCTCTCCCCCTTCCTCCTTCAGGATGTTGGTAATGCAGATCTTCTCCAGAGATCTCCCTCCTCCACTCCCAGTTATGTACCCACAGGACCTAAAAGGCTCCACTGAGTCCCCCGTCACTTTACATCACTCTAGACCTGAGTGAGGCCTCCAACTTTACTACTCTATCCTACCTAGAAATGGGTTCAAGCCCAAATGTTTAGACTCAAATTTCAGACTCCCCTCAGGGACATGGCTGTATAATGGTGTTACAAGACTCCACTAACCACAGCCTCTCTGGCAGTAACATGCATGCCCCCTTTTCATTAAATAGGGTGTGCTCAGCCAGTCAGGGACCCAGAATACAAACCACGTGACTTACACTATGTGACAACTGCTCTGCTCTTTCAGAAATTTGTGCCCTAAACATTGGTGTCAAATGCAAATGTAGCAAAAAGCTTTGCTATCACTTTCAGTGACAAGTACAGGCCCAAAAAGTTTGGCATAACTCTAGTTAGTGCTGTTGCTGTGTCTAAAACTAAGTTTTCTATAGTTTGGTGTGTACCTGCAAAAGGGGCACTTAGCTCTATCTCAGAATAATAGGGAGAATAAAAATATTTTAAAAAACGGTTACTAACCTTTTGTAACTGTTGTTCTTCGAGATGTGTTGCTCACGTCCATTCCATTGTAGGTGTGTGTGCTCGACATGCACCAGTGCCACAAGGTTTTTCCCTCAGTGGTATCCATAGGGGACTGGCTCTGGCACCCCATGGAGCGGTGCATGTATGCGCTGGTATAAGGGGTGCTGCCGGCTCCCCCCTCCCTCAGTTCCTTCTTGCCGGAAACTGCAACAGAGGAGAAGGAGGGTGGGTCATGGAATGGACATGAACAACAGTTATGAAAAGCTAGTAACCGTTTTTTCTTCTTTGAATGCTTGCTCATGTCCATTCCATTGTGGGTGTCTCCCAAGCAGTACCTCTGGAGGTGGGTAGGAGTTCATGGACATGTCGATTGCAACACAGCTCTGCCAAATCCAGCATCATCTCTGGCTTGCTGGTAATGTGTCGTGAACATGTGTACCGAAGACCATGTCACAGCCCTGGAGATGTCCTGGATAGGGACATGCGCCAGGAAGGCAGCTGAAGATGCCTGAGCCCTTATAGAATGAGCCTTCATTATCATTGGAGGCACAGCCTGTGCCAACTCGTAACAAGTACAGACGCACCAATTCGAAATCCTGTGAGAAGACACTAGAAGGCTCTTCATCATATCAGCTATCACAATGAAGAGCTGGGTCAATCTGCGGAAGGGCTTGGTGCGTTCCAGATAGAAAGCCAGTGCACATCTGACATCTAGAGTGTGCAGACGCCTCTCCTCATTGGTCATGTGAGGCTTTGGACAGAACACTGGGAGGAAGATATCCTGGAACTAGTAAACTATACAAACTTTCTAATAACTATATACAAAAAATTCACAACTAGTCACAGTTTGAGAAAGTAAACTTGCTGAGGCAGGGAGATGTTCCAGCACCATCACTGCTGGTAAGAAGGAACTGAGGAGAAGGGGAGCCAGTGGCGACCCTTATACTGGCGCATATGAGCACCACTTCAGAGGGTGCCAGAGCCGGTCCCCTACAGATACCACTGAGGGAAAAACTTGCAGCACTGGTGCATGTGGCGAGCACACACACCTCCAATGGAATGGACATGAGCAATCACTCAAAGAAGAATGAGCGTTAAGATTTTTACTTACCCATGAATATCACATCTATTACATGTAAAACCCCCCATCCTGATGATGTTTTCTAGCAGTGAGCTCAGAGGCTGGGTCAAATGGAAATACTGGTTGAAACATATCTGAAGTTTAGAGACGTGAGAGTAATTAAATTCTTAAACCAAGATCCAAGTTGTGTCACCTTTCTCTGTCTGGCTTCCCCAAAGTTTGCAGTTTCTAAGTTTAGATCAAAATTTTGCATCTCAGGCTCATTTTTAGCACTATGTCTACACGAGAAACTTTTGCCAGTACAGTCATATCACTTAGGGATAGGATTTTTTCCAACCGTTTTATATCAGCAAAATCCCAAATGCGGAAGAGATTATTCCAGCAAAAATGTGATTTTGGCAGTATAGCTTATTTTTCTAGGGGAAGTGGTATAAGCTATACAAGCAAAAGTAATTAAATGCTGCTTTGTTTAGTGATAGTTGAAACAGTGGGAAACCACCAACCAAAACTGTAGAAAACTTAAAACTACAATGCTTGAGCTTTTCATTGTCTCTTAACCTCCTCTTAGTAAACCCAGCTCAAGCCCAGGTTACTTCTATTCATCCTGGTCTGCCAAAATCAGTGAATAAAAAGAAGAGTTTGAGCTGGAGTCCATGGTTATTATACTTATTAAGACACATTTTTGACCAAATTCTGATGTACAAGAGCCTTAGGTATGTGGGCAGCAATTGATCTGTGGTTCTCTGCATGAATCATGCTCTCCCTTATCTGCAGGACCTTTACAAACAGGACACTGTTGGCTTTCATGAGCTAGCACTTTGCCTTGGTCTCCTAACACACTGTTTGTTTATGCTACTTTCCCAACATACGGGCTAATATGATAAAGGTTAATGTCATACAAAAGGTAAATAGAATTACACAAAACTGTATTTAGCAATTTAATTTTATTGGTCTGCTAGGGAAGGTAATTATCAGAATTCTACAGTGCAGGTAATGAGGAAATAGTCAAGTGAGATAAAGTATCCGTGCAATATAAACATCCTACCCAGCGCCTCCTCCCTACTTGCATACCACAAAGCAATTGTTAATGGAGGCCACTTGGCAGGACTATGACAAAGCTGGTAATGAGCTGGTGGAACCATTCCAAGCAGTGCCCTGCTTAAACTACTTCACTCACTGGGAAAAGAGTAAGTGACCTGTTGGGAGCCGGCCTCATGAATGAGAGGGATGAGGCATTTATCCCATTGGGTGAGCCCAAATGTGAGGCCCTATCTATCATTGGTTCATAGCCTCCTGGGAACTTGTAGCTAGCCATCCTCCAGCTGAGCCAAGGGCAGCTTTCTCCTCCAGCTCTTTGTTAGGCCCCATGGTCAGAGCTGCATTACAGGTTGCTGACCATTTGCTAATGCCCTGGTTCTGGAACTGAAGGGCCCATGATACTAGAGATTTTAGTGGGGCAAGCAGATGGGTTGGTGGTTTCCTCTCATTACTGGTGCTCTGGGTTTGTTTTGCAAATCGGCAGCCGCCCCATGGTGCTAACACACTGGTGTGAGGTGGCATATAGAGAGCAGGGCAGTGTTTTAGCTGGCAAATGCACATTGCCCACAATGGCTCCTCTGCAGCTGTACCCATGCTCCACTGCTGATGAGAGACATGGACTCATTCCCTATATGCACGTGCCATCGACTTACAGAGACAACAGCAGACCTGCTATCTAATGTCACACAATTGGGGGCTTTTAAATCAAGGTGTTAATACCATGTAATGCATTATATTCTTGTGCTAGGGATTGGGAAATTACATCCCCTCATTGCAGCTGCTGGGTGTGATAGCTACCTTCCATTAGACTAAGTGAGGGAACAATTAAATGTCCGTTTGTTCAGTGATAGCTGAAAATGGAAAACCACCACCCAAGGACTAGACCCCATGCAAGCCTGTGTCATGTAGTCCAAGGAGTTTCCTGGGGGTCTGATAAATGCTGGAGTGTGGTTTGATTTGACTGCAGTCTTGTGTCTGTAAGAGAAGGAGCAGAAACCCCACAGCAGCACGCAGAGAAGGTGGCAAGGAAACCTGACAGACAACCAGAGAAGCACTTGTAGCATGATCCTGAGAAAAAGCTTAGCGAGAGAGCTTTGGGGTAGAGTGCTGGCTGGGAGGAGGCTTGGAACTGTGAGAAGAGAAACTGTCTCCTGCTGCTTGAATCCTACCATGTGCAAGCAAACAGGACTTTGTGTACACTCTTTGTAAACAAAGAGGCCTGCATCAAAGAAATGCCTGACTCTATCATCAGTCTCTCCTCCTCCCAGAAGCACCTCCCAAGATTACAAAAACTGGCTGACTGCTCAGGCCAAAAGAGAAAACAATATTAATGAAGTCCCTTCTGAAAGCATCAAGCTCAAACATGTAAATTCAACTGTTAGCACCTAGGTAATATCATTAGAGAAGGGCCAGAAATAAAACTTGGGATCCAAACACTACTGAGCTTTGGGGAAAATCAGATGGAGATATGAACTTTATTCATTATTAAATAAGTGCTTGTATGTGCTCTTGTGCTCTCTCTGGCTTTCTCTTTCATTTCTTGTTAATTAATTTTAATGTGAGGTTGTATAGTTCTAGCAGGAACAAAGGAGACAGTACCTGCAAAATTCACTTCTATTATTGCCATGTTAACTCAGGGTTAATAGAATCTATCTTTTGTATATGTAAGAGTGTGTATAGCAAGGGAGGACGGTCTTCTGGTCAGAGCACTGGACCACTTCAGGAGGCCTGCGTTCAGTTCCCACCTCTGCCACAGACTTCCTGTATGACCTCTGTGCCTCAGTGACCCATCTATAAATTAGAGATAACATTACTTCCTTTTTCCTGTCCTTTGTCTGCCTCATCAATTTAGATGTAGGTTCTTCAGGGTAAGATCTATTTCTTACCAAGTGCACACACTGAGGCCTTGTCTACAGTACAGGGAAAAGTCGATCTAAGCTACACAATTTGAGTTATGAGAATAGCGTAACTCAAGTCGATGTAGCTTAGATCTACTTACCGCGGAATCCACACTACACGATGTCGACGGGAGATGCTCTCCCGTTGACTCCCCCTACTCTTCTCAATCCGGTGGAGTACAGGAGTCAACGGGAGCGTGATCTGCAGTCAATTTAGCAGGTCTTCACTAGAATAATATTTTTGCTATTCTGTAGGAGCTTTTATTTTTTATTATCCCTCTAATCATTGTCCTCTTCCTCATGCCTTACAGAAAAAGCAAGACACCAGTCATCTCCTCTAGTATCCTGTGTTCTCTTATTCATCTCCACAGATACCTAGCATGCTTTGCATAGCTGAGTGGAAGAGGAGTCCCATATCAGTTCAGAGCATTCATGCTTTGCTGAGTGGTTTGGTTGGGTCATTTAATCCTGTCTGCTATAGAGCAGTCCCTCAACAGGACAGCTATCCACGACTTCATTCTCATCACCAGCAGACAACTTTCCCAGTGCTCACCTTTGCCATGGCATAGTTTTCCACAGAGTTGATCACTTGGGCCCAGTCTCAGAGTACACACTCCTGAGCCAAACCCAGTCCCAGATAGATAGCTCTCTCTGTCCAGGGATAAAGTCACCCCTCTCATATCCTGGTTGTTGCTAAGCTGTCTTGGAGCAGTTTGAGGGGCTCACCCAACAATACCAGGCCCAGCTAAGGAGCTTCCAAAAGGGTGCAGGACAGGAAAAAGAAATGAGGTCTGTATCTCTCCAAAAGTTATTAACTTAAGAACAATTCCACCAGCCATTTGCTCATTTTTACATGGTTTTCCTACTGTGGGCAAAAGGGACTCAGCCCGCTAATGTACGGTGTAGGTTATTTACAAAATCTAGGCATTGTCCCAAATAGGATTACACCAGTTTCCTATGTTACATATTAATTTATGCTCATCGTTTCACACAATTGATTTCTAAGCACACTGTGCTCTCTTTGCCAGTAATGGTATCCTCTGAGGAATTCTTCTTAGGTATGGTTTATAGAGAGCCACATCAGGGAAAGGCAGTGTGGCCTAGTGGCTAGAGCACTGCACTTGCACTCAAGAGATCTGGGTCCTGGTCCCAGATTGGCCAGTGACCTCCTGGATGACCTTGGCCAAGTCACTTCACCTCTGTGCCTTGGTTTCCCCATCTGTAAAATGGGGATAATGATAGTGATGACCTGTGGGAAGGACCAATGAAAAGAGCTAGGTATTACAGTGCCACCTATTATAGTATGGTAAATGAACTATGCTTGTCCTGTCTCCAACATCAGGTCATTCACCAGATGCTTCAGATACAGGAGTGGCCCCAGAGGTAATAAACTCACCTAAATTCTGCCTGCATAGGAAGCAGACTATACTTGCTAGATTTGGAGTTCTGGCAAGAGATTACAACTAAACACCCTGACTGTTGCAAAAAATCCACTGAGATTTGTAAGGATGAGGGCCCTGAGCTGCACAAATTTACTGACAGGGGGCTTGAGCCAAAGCCCACTGAAGTCAATTACAGTCTTTTCACTGACTACGAAATTAGTTCGAATTTATAGAAGCCGGTTTTATTGAAATCGGTTGTATACAGCCGATTGTGTATGTCCACACAATAAAATGCTCTAGGTGCTCTAGTCGGCAGACCGTGTCCACAGTACGAGGCTAGCGTCGACTTCCGGAGCATTGCACTATGGGTAGCTATCCCACAGCTATCCCACAGTTCCCGCAGTCTCCGCCGCCCCTTGGAATTCTGGGTTGAGATCCCAATGCCCGGATGATGCAAAACAGTGTCGCGGGCGGTTCTGGGTACATGTCGTCAGGCCCCTCCCTCCCCCGTCACAGCAACGGCAGACAATAGATTCGCGCCTTTTTACCTGGGTTACCTGGGTTACCTGTGCAGACAACATGGAGCCCGCTCAGCACAGCTGAGCTCACCGTCACCATATGTCCTCTTGGTGCCGGCAGACGTGGGACTGCATTGCTACACAGCAGCAGCTGCTAACTGCCTTTTGGCGGTAGACGGTGCAGTAGACTGGTAGCCTTCATCGGCGATCTGGGTGCTGGCAGCCATGGGGCTTGCCTTTTGGCAGTAAATGGTGTATTATGACTGTTAGCCGGCCTATTACAAGTCGGGTCATCGCACGTTAGCAGAGTCTTCCCTGAGCAGCAGCTCGTGCAATAGGCCTGAAGACCATCGTCATACACCGCCCCGTATTTGCTGCCAAGCACCCAGAAAGATGCCGAGGGCTATCAGTCACGCTGCACCGTCGTCTTAAGATGTAAAAAAATAGATTTTCTCTGTATTCATTTGCTTCCCCCTCCCTCCGTCAAATCAACGGCCTGCTAAACCCAGGGTTTTCAGTTTAATCTTTGGGGGGGACCAGTCTGTGACAGTTGTTTGTGTCTCTCCCTGATGCACAGCCACCGTTCTTTATTTTAATTCCCTGTGCCTGTACGCCATGTCGTCACTCGGCCCCCCTCCCTCCTTCCCCTAGGCCGTCAGATACTACGTTTGCGCCACAGCTCGAGCCGAGAAGCGGTTCGCGCCTTTTCTTTGAATTCTGGGTTGAGATCCCAATGCCCGGATGATGCAAAACAGTGTCGCGGGCGGTTCTGGGTACATGTCGTCAGGCCCCTCCCCCCTCGTCACAGCAACGGCAGACAATAGATTCGCACCTTTTTACCTGGGTTACCTGTGCAGACAACATACCACGGCAAGCATGGAGCCCGCTCAGCTCAGCTGAGCTCACCGTCACCATATGTCCTCTGGGTGCCGGCAGACATGGGACTGCATTGCTACACAGCAGCAGCTGCTAACTGCCTTTTGGCGGTAGATGGTGTAGCATGAGTGATAGCCGTGGGGCTGGCAGCCGTAGTGCTGCATTGCACCAGCCCCTTCCAGGCGATGGTATATTATGACTGGTATCCGTCATCGTCATACTGGTATGGCTGTCAATCATGGCCACCTGGGCAGACATGCTACTGTTTTGATGATGACGGTTACCAGTCATAATATACTATTTTCTGCCAATTGCCCAATATTGTCTGCTAAGCACCCAGAAGAGGCCGAGGGCGATGCTGGGTGCTGGCGGACGTGGGGCTGGCAGACGTGGGGCTGCATTGCTACACAGCAGCAGCCCCTTGCCTTTTGGCAGATGATGGTATATTATGATTGGTACCCATCGTCATCGTACTGGTATGGCTGTCACTCATGCTGCAGCGTCGGCTGCCACCTTAAGATGTAAAAAATAGATTTGTTCTGTGTTCATTTGCTTCCCCTTCCTCCGTGAAATCAACGGCCTGCTAAGCCCAGGGTTTCCAGTTTAATCTCTGGGGGGACCATTCTGTGTGACAGTTGTTTGTGTTTCTCCCTGTTCCTGTACCTGTACGCCATGTCGTCACTCGGCCCTCCCTCCCTCCCTCCCGCCCTCCTTCTCCTGGTCCATCAGATACTACTTTCGCGCCTTTTTTCTGACCAGGCGCCATAGCTAGCACTGGGATCATGGAGCCCGCTCAGATCACCGCGGCAATTATGAGCACTATGAACACCACGCGCATTGTCCTGGAGTATATGCAGAGCCAGAACATGCCAAGGCGAAACCCGGACCAGGCGAGGAGGCGATTGCAGCGCGGCGACGAGAGTGATGAGGAAATTGACATGGACATAGACCTCTCACAAGGCACAGGCCCCAGCAATGTGGAAATCATGGTGTCACTGGGGCAGGTTGATACCGTGGAACGCCGATTCTGGGCCCGGGAAACAAGCACAGACTGGTGGGATCGCATCGTGCTGCAGGTATGGGATGATTCCCAGTGGCTGCGAAACTTTCGCATGCGTAAGGCCACTTTCATGGAACTTTGTGACTTGCTTTCCCCTGCCCTGAAACGCCAGGATACCAAGATGAGAGCAGCCCTCACAGTTGAGAAGCGAGTGGCGATAGCCCTGTGGAAGCTTGCAACGCCAGACAGCTACCGGTCAGTCGGGAATCAATTTGGAGTGGGCAAATCTACGGTGGGGGCTGCTGTGATCCAATTTGCCAGGGCAATGAAAGACCTGGTGATAGCAAGGGTAGTGATTCTGGGCAACGTGCAGTCAATAGTGGATGGTTTTGCTGAAATGGGATTCCCAAACTGTGGCGGGGCCATAGACGGAACCCATATCCCTATCTTGTCACCGGAGCACCAAGCCACCGACTACGTAAACCGCAAGGGGTACTTTTCAATGCTGCTGCAAGCCCTGGTGGATCACAAGGGACGTTTCACCAACATCAACGTGGGATGGCCGGGAAAGGTACATGATGCTCGCGTCTTCAGGAACTCTGCTCTGTTTCGAAAGCTGGAGGAAGGGACTTTCTTCCCGGACCAGAAAGTGACCATTGGGGATGTTGAAATGCCTATCGTGATCCTTGGGGACCCAGCCTACCCCTTAATGCCATGGCTCATGAAGCCATACACAGGCAGCCTGGACAGGAGTCAGGACCTGTTCAACTACAGGCTGAGCAAGTGCCGAATGGTGGTGGAATGTGCATTTGGACGTTTAAAAGCGCGCTGGCGCAGCTTACTGACTCGCTCAGACCTCAGCGAAAAGAATATCCCCATTGTTATTGCTGCTTGCTGTGCGCTCCACAATATCTGTGAGAGTAAGGGGGAGACCTTTATGGCGGGGTGGGAGGTTGAGGCAACTCGCCTGGCCGCTGATTACGCGCAGCCAGACACCAGGGCGGTTAGAGGAGCACAGCAGGGCGCGGTGCGCATCAGAGAAGCTTTGAAAACGAGTTTTGTGACTGGCCAGGCTACTGTGTGAAACTTCTGTTTGTTTCTCCTTGATGAACCCTCCAACCCCCCCCCCCCGACCCGGTTCACTCTACTTCCCTGTAAACCAACCACCCCACCCAACCCTCCCCTCCCCTCCCGCTTGCAGAGGCAATAAAGTCATTGTTTTTTCACATTCATGCATTCTTTATTAGTTCCTTACAGAGGTAGGGGGATAATTGCCAAGGTAGCTGGGATGGGTGGGGGAGGAGGGATGGAAAAGGACACACTGCATTTTAAAACTTTAAGTCTTATTGAAGGCCAGCCTTCTGATGCTTGGGCGATCATCTGGGGTGGAGTGACTGGGTGGACGGAGGCCCCCCCACCGTGTTCTTGGGCGTCTGGGTGAGGAGGCTATGGAACTTGGGGAGGAGGGCTGTTGGTTACACAGGGGCTGTAGCGGCGGTCTCTGCTCCTGCTGCCTTTCCTGCAACTCAACCATACGCTCGAGCATATCACTTTGATGCTCCAGCAGACGGAGCATTGCCTCTTGCCGTCTGTCTGCAAGCTGACGCCACCTATCGTCTTCAGCCCGCCACTTGCTCTGTTCTTCCCGCGATTCAGCCCGCCACCTCTCCTCTCGTTCATATTGGGCTTTTCTCATCTCCGACATTGACTGCCTCCACGCATTCTGCTGTGCTCTATCAGCCTGGGCGGACATCTGCAGCTCCGTGAACATCTCGTCCCTCGTCTTACGTTTTCTCTTTCTAATGTTCACGAGCCTCTGCGAAGGAGAAACATTTGCAGCTGGTGGAGGAGAAGGGAGAGGTGGTTAAAAAAGACACATTTTAGGGAACAATGGGTACACTCTTTCATTACAAGGTCGCATATTTCGGCTTGCAGGCAGCCATGGTAGGCCACAGTGTTTTGGCTTTTTTAACCTTCTTAACATGCGGGAAAGGTTGCAAACAGCAGCGCATTTCCCATATCAAGGATGAATTGGGTTGTCCATTTAAAATGGGGTTTCAATGTAAAAGGAGGGGGCTGCGGTTTCCCGGTTAACATGCGGCACAAACACAAGTAAACCACCCCCCCACCCCCCCACACACACACACGATTCTCTGGGATGATCACTTCACCCCTCCCCCCCACCGCGTGGTTAACAGCGGGGAACATTTCTGGTCAGAAGAGCAGGAACGGGCGCCTCTGAATGTCCCCCTTAATAAAATCACCCCATTTCAACCAGGAGAGCTTTCTGGAGATGTCCCTGGAGGATTTCCGCTCCATCCCCATACACGTTAACAGACTTGCTTGCTTTTTTTTTTGTAATGTTTACAAATATTTACAAAGTTACACTCACCAGAGGTCTCCTGTGTGCCCTGAGGGTCTTGGGTGAGTTCGGGGGTTACTGGTTCCAGGTCCAGGGTCACAAACATATCCTGGCTGTTGGGGAAACCGGTTTCTCCGCTTCCTTGCTGCTGTGAGCTACCTACAGTACCTCCATCGTCATCTTCCTCGTTCCCCGAACCGTCTTCCCTGTGTGTTTCTCCAGTGAGAGAGTCATAGCACACGGTTGGGGTAGTGGTGGCTGCACCCCCTAGGATCGCATGCAGCTCCGCGTAGTAGCGGCAAGTTTGCGGCTCTGCCCCGGACCTTCCGTTTGCTTCTCTGGCTTTGTGGTAGGCTTGCCGTAGCTCCTTAATTTTCACGCGGCACTGCTGTGTGTCCCTGTTATGGCCTCGGTCCTTCATGGCCTTGGAGATCTTTTCTAATACTTTTCCATTTCTTTTACTGCTACGGAGTTCAGCTATCACTGCTTCATCTCCCCATATGGCAAGCAGATCTCGTACCTCCCGTTCGGTCCATGCTGGAGCTCTTTTGCGATCCTGGGAGGACTCCATGACGGTTACCTGTGCTGATGAGCTCTGCGTGGTCACCTGTGCTCTCCACGCTGGGCAAACAGGAAATGAAATTCAAACCTTCGCGGGTCTTTTCCTGTCTACCTGGTCAGTGCATCTGAGTTGAGAGCGCTGTCCAGAGCGGTCACAATGAAGCACTGTGGGATAGCTCCCGGAGGCCAATAACATCGAATTCCGTCCACACTACCCCAATTCCGACCCGCAAAGGCCGGTTTTATCGCTAATCCCCTCGTCGGAGGTGGTGTAAAGAAACCGGTTTAAAGGGCCCTTTAAGTCGAAAGAAAGGGCCTCGTTGTGTGGACGTGTCCAGGCTTAATTCGGTTTAACGCTGCTAAAGTCGACCTAAACCCGTAGTGTAGACCAGGCCTTAAGGGGTCTTTGACTTAAGGCCCTGCTTAACTTCTGCCACATGAACCATCCCATTGACTCAGTTAAGGCTGCATTTGTGTGTTTGCAGGACTGAGGCCTACTAGCAGCCGGTGATTTTGTTTTGCACCTCATAGCATTGCATAATAACACCAAGCTTGGCCATTGGTTTAGTCCTTCAACAAAGCGACAGTGCTACCTGCAGCAGTTTCCAATTTTTAAAAAGCAGGTTGCCCATCCAGCTTTCAGCCAGGCTTGATCCAGTTTAGTTTCACACTCCAATGTGGCATGAATATAGATGCAACATAGATTCTTTGTGAGCTATGATTCACTCCCACTCCCCATATTAAAAATCAAGCACATCAGACTTAACTATGGTGTAGATGTCACATGTGACAAGTCTTTCCAAGTATTTAAATGAGTTTCCATTTAACCCAGATCCACTACACTTCGTTAGGACTTTCACTTAACCTCTTTCATTCTCCTCTTCACTGTGACATGCTATAATAATAATAATAAAATAATAATAATAATCTGCAGAGAATAGCTCTTCTCTTCAAGCTCCACTTTCCACCGCACGTTCTGGGGAAGTCTCTGACCTAAGAGTTCACTGGATTCAAATCTAATCATTTAAGTCTCTTGAAAACTGATGGTAGCGACCCGGCTCTCATCCTTTTCCAGCTTTCCGTGTGAGAATTCCAGCCGGTGTAAACTGGTACAGTTCCACAGAAGGGAAGGAAGCCTTTCTGATTTTTAACAGCTGAATATTTGGCATAATTATAAACAAGCCAGAGAGCCAAACAGACTGCTATGTCCAGCAAACTCTCATCAGGTGCATAACACACCTATCTGTGTAAAGGAAATTGATCAACAAAACTCCAACGATAAGGAGAAGCACAAACACTTCCCAAGCCACCAGTCAAATAGGAGCAGTGCCTTTGCGATAATAAAGGCTGATTTAAAACATCACAACCAATTCATAGCTGCAGACTTCAGAGTTGTTTATCTGGACAAACAATTATGAAATGTTCTTTTGTCCCTGTGTGTACTGTGTGGGCAAAAGTCATTATGACTCTGAGTACTTGAAAGGGCTATTGTTCAACACCTATTCATGGGTAGGACAACATGCAGTGCACAGAGCAGAATCTGTCCAAGATCCATGGTCCCATTTACCCAGATGCAGGCAGGTCCATGGCTAACTTCTTGAAGAATATTCTAAGCAGCTTAGTTGGAGTGACTTTTGTCTGTTAAGGTTTGGGTTAAAAATTTCAAAAGCAAAGTGGTTTAGGAGCCTAAGTCCCATTTTCAAAAGTGACATAGGGCCAGATTTTCAATGGTATTTAGGCACCTAAAGATGGAGCTAATCGCCTAGTGGGATTTTCACAAGCACCTCAGTGCCTAAGTCCCATTGCCTTTCAATAAATGCCTAAGTCTGTTTTGAGAATGGGACTTTTGGAACCTAAGGACTGGTCTACACCGGGGGGGGGGGGGGGGGGGAAATCGATCTAAGTTATGCAACTTCAGCTACATGAATAACGTAATTGAAGTCGACGTACTTAGATCTACTCACCATGGTATCTTCATGGCGGTGAGTCGACTGCTGACGCTCCCCCGTCAACTCCGCCTGTGCCTCTCAGCCTGGTGGAGTACAGGAGAGCGCTCGGGGGTTGATTTATCACGTCTAGACTAGATTCGATAAATCGATCCCCACCGGATTGATCGCTGCCTGCCAATCTGGCAGGTAGTATAGACATACCCCTGAGCTACTTAATCACTTGAAAATACTCCCCTAATCTTACATATCACATTGGGTGTGTTATATGATCTATTCCTGTTATTTTAGCATGGTTTAAAAGATTTAATATGCTTATGCATAGATTTGGTTGTATCTAGGTACTTATATGGCCTCTGTTACAGTAACTTCTTACAGTCATTACTGTATTTATCACCACACCCCTTAGAGCAGGGGTGGCCAACCTGTGGCTCCAGAGCCACATTCAGCTCTTCAGAAGTTAATATGTGGGTCCTTGTATAGGCACCAACTCTGGGGTTGGAGCTACAGGCGCCAATTTTCCAATGTGCCCGGGGGTGCTCACTGCTCAACCCCTCGCTCTGCCACAGGGCCTGCCCCCACTCCACCCCTCCTCCCCTCCAGAGCCTCCTGCATGCCACAAAACAGTTGATCGGGAGGTGCGGGGAGGGAGGGGGAGGCGCTGATCAGCAAGGCTGCCGGTGGGCGGGAGGCGCTGGGAGCGGGGGGAGGAGGGGGGAAACTATTGATAAATTCTGGCTCCTTCTCAGGCTCAGGTTGGCCACCCCTGCCTTAGAGGTAGGAAGTATTATTGCCCCCTTTTTTCCAGGAAGACTAAATGACTTGCCTGATGATGTCTGTGGCACATCTGGGAATTGAACCCAGGTCTCCTAAATCACAGGCCTAGTGGCAAAAAAAAGGGCCATCAAGAAACAATGAATTGGACCCTCCGGGTCTTCCAATGCACCTGAACTGTGACCTAAAGCACTTTCTACTGTTCTAGTCCTGGGCTTCCCACAGAGCTCTGACAATGCCCTGTAGCACCCCAGCTATTCCAGTTCTGGGACCCCACACACAGCCCTGCCAACGAACCCCAGTCTTGACCCATATTTTGCAGTTCCATATACTTTGTTCCCAAGTTTGTTCCGGTGCAATTGGAGATCTCTGTCCCTCTCTTTCATTGATAAGACAGAGAGCCCTTTACAATCTATTGTGCGGGAAGGGAATTGTGTTCTTAAGTAAACACAGTAGGTCAATACAGCACTAATTCATAAATCCCATGCAATCTGTGTGTAGGGAAAAGGCTTATCAGGAAGTACAGTACTGCTCTACGGTAGCCACATTTTCAGGCTAATCAATTCACTGGCTAACATTAGGAAGCTCACATTTGGCTAGCAGAGAAAAGGAGAGGAATGCTGGGTTAGTGGTTAAGGTGCTGCTGCCCTTTGTGTTTGATTCCCATCTCTGGTCACAGGTTGTGCTCTTGGATCCGAATGACTGTAGCTACCAGCTATGTAGCTAGTGCCAGAGAGATACTCTCCCAGCATGGGCAGCTGTGCACCGGGACACTGCTCAGTCCACCCACCCTGAACTCTCTGGAAGAGGTACAGAGAACACACAGTAGGGAACAAAAGCTGCACACCACTGGGCCTGCAATTATAACTGGTCCTTGCTCAGGCCATTCCAGTGTGTGCATGTGGGCAGGTCTTTGCAAACTCATCTCCCACCCTATTCATCCACACAAGGATCTAGCTCTCTGTGAAATGGAAACACTAGTATTTTTCCACAGTGCTCCCCTTAGCTCAGTAGGGTTCCCCTCCTTCGGGGCTTTGGGGAGACAACACATTAAAACCATTCTGGAATAGTGTCAAGATGATACATCCCCACTTGACCTTTTCTGATATGCTAATCTTGTATCACAGGCCAGATCCACAACTGGTGTAAATTGGCATAGCTCTCTTGTACTTCAAGAGAGCTACATCAATTTATACCCACTGAGGAGCTGAACCCACATCTTTCAATAGCTGAACTATTCTTATGCCAATGTGGATCTGGGACCTTGTGGAATGTCTTTGGATCAGATTGAGAAAAGCCAAGGGGAGCAATTTAATCAATCAAATATAAAGTCAATTGCAGTAAACTTATGGGGATTTCCTTTGTCATGCCAAGATCTAGAGGTTTGCGGAATTTCACACAAATCAGGCAATTTACCATGATATCGGCTTCTTCAGTAATGAGGTTGACATCTCTCCAGAAGCATGTCACCTAACTGAAATGACTGTGGGATACTACAGAGATTAATCCTGCGCATAAAAAACAGGCCATTAGGATTAAAGTTCCAGCAGTTGGTATTGTCAAGACAACGCACCATGTTTCCCACCCAGTTTGGTCCTTTATGCAATAGATAGTGACATTAAAGCTCTATCTCTAACATGATTCTAAACAGGGCCAATGGCATTAGTCAGCCAATGACTATCTTTATTACTGTACAGATTGCAGCTGCATAATCTTGGTGATTCATTATAATAATAAACTCTGCACAATAAAATGGGCAAAATACCCATTATATTTGTACAAAAGTGCAATGGTTTAATTTTCCTGTTAGGCACGGTCTAGAATAAACCCAGCGTCATGTGCACAATTAGCAGCAGAGTCACCACGTACGAGGTGACTGCCCTGAAGGTTTTTGATCAGTGTAATCTAGCTTTGAGAAGGAAATGCTGCTGCAGTGCGAAGAGTGAGCAATTAACCCCGTTCAAGGTGTTGTTAATGCCGATAAGGAGTTTGGTGATAGCATGCCCTGCACAGGGATAAGCAAAACGAGTGACTACATGGAGCCCAGGGCTTAACAGAGGGGCAGTGCCCCACTCCCTGAGCTGCATTAGGCCTTATCTTCACTTCTAAAAAAATGCAGTTTTTGCCTGGTGGAAACTACCATGTATGGGCTACCCTGAAGTAAAAACCCAGCGAAAACCAGACCCTTTAGTTTTCAAATGAGGTATCATCACCGAGATCAGCTCTATACTCCCACTTAGGGTTGACCTCGCCTAGTTTACTTCATGGTAAAATTAAAGCCCCTTGTCTTCACTGTATTTTAACCTCAGAATAGCTCATGTGTGGTAGCTCCATGAAGTAAAAAAAAAATGATGCAGCTTTTTTAGCAGTGAAGACAAGACTTCAAGAATTCCAGCGCTACCTCCCGTTTGGCGCCTCTGGCCATGGGCCTACAAGAGCAGGCCATTTGTAGCTCCAGTACCTTGGCATTCCATACATGGACAGACGAGTGTGTGTATTAGCCACACATTTTAAGGCCAACTCTGATTCCCTAGCCATTTTTAAAGCCCACTTCCTCTACTCTGCTGGTAACCAACAAATTGTTCATCAATTTGCCACTCCATGCTTACTTTTACTAGTCCCTTTCTGAGTCCCCTAGGCCTCAATTCAGGAAAACATTTAGGCATATGATTAAGCCCCACTGAAGTCAGAGTCATTAAGTTCCATTAAAATTAATGAGATGTAAGCACATGTTTAAAGTTATGCACACGCCTAACTGCTTTACTGAATTGGGGCCTCAGTCTACGGTTTCTACCTACTTCTTGAGCTGCCTATTGTTTCCTTTCTTTCGCTGTAACTTCTCTGCACTCAGTAACAGTGGTGTGAATGCTGTTACCAAATTAGCCCCCAGTCCAGCAAATGGATCCACATGGATTCCCTTCAGCTAGTTCTCATTTCATGGTTCATCCTTACTTGACTCCCAACATTAATCACATTCCACAAAAATTTGCTTTTCCCTCATTTTTATTGTTGAACATTATTTAGGTCAGAAATAAGTAATCACCAACCAGGCAAAACATCATTAAACCACTACACTAAAGGGAATGAATCCCACAGCATTTTTAACTTGCCTGCATCAACATGGGGTTGATTTTGTGTGTGCATGTGTCCCTCATTTTGGTCTGTGTCACACATAGCACACCCACATTTGAAGCCATGCAAGTAGAGAGGCATACTTGCAGTGCAAGGTTTGCAGAACCTGTGAAACCAAAAGATAGCTGGGAAGGCCGACAGAACCTCCCACTCAATGAATTCTAACCCATCTCTAGCTGTGTGATACTGTAAAAGTTCTGCTAGCCATTTTAAATGAAAGAATGTACAATTTAGTTTAAATTTAAAGAGAAAGAGAGAATGATCTGAACGGAGGCTAAAGATCAAGTCTAACCCAGGCCCTGATTCTGAAAACATGTATTTCCATGCACAGAGCTTACTTCCTTCAGTAGTCCCATTGTAGTTAATGAGTTATAAAATAATAATACCACCCAACTCTTATATAGCTCTTTTCATCAGAAGATCTCAAAGCACTTTACAAAGGAGGTAAGTATAATTTTACAGATGGGGAAACTGAGGCACAGAAACGTGAAGTGACTTGCCCAAGTCACCCAGCAGGGCAATGTCAGAGCCAGGCATATAATCCAGTTCTCCTGATTCCCAGTCCAAGGAAGTGTCATCAGGATTAGGCCCCAAATCAGAACCTTCTCAAAGCTTTGAAAAAAGCCTCTCTTTGAATTGTCTAGCACCTTTGTCATTACTGGAGTTTGTCTGGCACCAGATATGACATCTCAGAAGCACCACATGGAAGGCTATTCTTGCAGTATGCCTGAATCCACTATGAAGATTTGCATTAGCATGTTACAAGAAGCCTTAGATTTACTGCTACGGTTACAGCACAGGACATAGCTCTGCTCTGTAACTACAGACTCTCTGTAGCTCTTGTTAAACAACAAGAAATTATTCACTTGATTGGCAGCTTACTTAGGCAGGAAGTTCTTAAAGGCATAGTACTAATATATCTTCATGGTTACTTAGAACACTGCACAAGACAGATGTGAGGAAATACCACGAATCTGGTAGGAAAAAAAATCTTTTCCATAAAAGATACCAACCTGACTCCCAGATCAGAGAGGTTTGAACTTTGCAAGAGCATCTGGCACTTTTGGGTGCTTATCCTAAACCATCCTATGAATCTTTTAAATCTGTGATGGAATAAGCTTAAAAAGGACAGACATTAGAAGATATGGACAGCTATACTGGATCAAATCCCATAGCCACGAATACATGATGCTTCTCGGGACAGCAAAAATAACAGTCGAGGGACTGATTCTGATACTACTGGAAGTGAGTAAGGGTATCCCACTTCATGGCTAGTCCCACTGGGGGAAAAAAAAAAGAAAAGTCCATCAAAATCTGGCCCTCGGCCAATTTCACAATGCTGTATACAGAGGAAAATTCCTTCCTGACCCCAACAAAGATCATTTCACACCCCAAAGCATGAGATTTGATTACTCTTATCTGATCTCCCCTGTTATGTATAGTGACAAAGTTGCCTAGATGTAGAACTCAACTCCTGGATCACTGCATTCCACAGGACTCTACAGTTTGCAAAGTAACCTTTTGTTTATTTGTTTTACGTCAACTAGCAATACTAGCAGGCTTATTACCAGCATGAATCACAAATAGAGGGCTCCAATATATTAAGGTTTCACTTTTCCACACTAAAGATATTTGTGAATGACAGTGTTTCCAACTTTCACGATTTTATTGTGAACCGTGCAATATTTGTTGGGTTTCTTAACCCCTCCCCCGATGACGTGAGAATCTCAGCTTTTGGGTAAAACAAAAAAAAGTAGTCTCATGGCCGTGGAGAAAACGTGAGCCCTAAAGGCCAGGCACCAGAAGACAAATAAAAGACTCCACATCTACTTACTTATTGATTTAAATCATGATTTTTAAAAAGCAACAGAGGGTCCTGTGGCACCTTTAAGACTAACAGAGGTATTGGAGCATAAGCTTTCGTGGGTGAATGCCCACTTCATCAGACGCAAGTAATGGAAATTTCCAGAGGCAGGTATAAATCAGTATGGAAATAACGAGGTTAGTTCAATCAGGGAGGGTGAGGTGCTCTGCTAGCAGTTGAGGTGTGAACACCAAGGGAGGAGAAACTCTTCTGTAGTTGGATAGCCATTCACAGTCTTTGTTTAATCCTGATCTGATGGTGTCAAATTTGCAAATGAACTGGAGCTCAGCAGTTGCTCTTTGGAGTCTGGTCCTGAAGTTTTTTTGCTGTAAGATGGCTACCTTTACATCTGCTATTGTGTGGCCAGAGAGGTTGAAGTGTTCTCCTAGAGGTTTTTGTATATTGCCATTCCTGATATCTGACTTGTGTCCATTTATCCTCTTGCGTAGTGACTGTCCAGTTTGGCCAAATAGCAGAGGGGCATTGCTGGCACATGATGGTATATATAACATTGGTGGACGTGCAGGTGAATAAGCCGTTGATGTTGTAGCTGATCTGGTTAGGTCCTGTGATGGTGTTGCTGGTGTAGATATGTGGGCAGAGTTGGCATCGAGGTTTGTTGCATGGGTTGGTTCCTGAGTTAGAGTTGTTATGGTGCGGTGCGTGGTTGCTGGTGAGAATATGCTTAAGGTTGGCGGGTTGTACTGTGGGTGAGGACTGGCCTGCCTCCCAAGGTCTGTGAAAGTGAGGGATCATTGTCTAGGATGGGTTGTAGATCACTGATGATGCGTTGGAGAGGTTTAAGCTGAGGACTGTAGGTGATGGCCAGTGGAGTTCTGTTGCTTCACCAAGTATTCTCAAAACTACAATACCCACACAAGGAAATAAAGAAACAAATCAACAGAGCCAGACATGTACCCAGAAGCATCCTGCTACAAGACAGGCCCAAAAAAGAAACCAACAGAACTCCACTGATTTTGGAGAGAGTTGACTCATGATTTTTGAACACAGGGGGTGGGCAATACTAGAACAACAAGGCTCGGAGTTAAACAAAGCAAGAAGCACTTATCCCCATCAGATCAAGCCATAGCATCTAAAGTGAACAGGCCTTTCTTTGGTTTAAGAGTGACCTAACTAGAGAGGGAAAGTTCAGGTCGTTATGAATGGGAGGCACTTGCTCCAAGCTGGGTAGATTGAGATGGTCAAATGTTCCCAGCTACCCACGAAAGCTTATGTTCCAATACGTCTGTTAGTCTATAAGGTGCCACAGGACTCTTTGTCGCTTTTTCCAGCTACCATGTGAGCAGCAGGTGGGTGACTGTAGATTAAATATACACGACTCAAAGCTTACAAGTTTTCCTGTTGATGTCAAATTTCCTTAAGTGGGCGTGACTTAGGTGAGACCAGCAAATCTTTCACTCCTACCCCGCTAGACATCCATCAGGCCCCCTGGGTTGCTTCACAAACCCTTGTTTTGAGAGACACCTTGGAGCCCCATTCTGCAACTCATACTCATGCTGAGAACCAATTAACCATGGAATCATTGACTTCAATGGAGCTGCTCACCTAAGTAGGTGCTACTCAGCATAGTTGAAGGTTGGAGAATCAGGCTGTTTATAAATATATATTTAGAGCCTATTCTGCTCATCTTACTCCTGTTGAGTTGTCCTTTACTCTAGGAGTATAGGCCTATTGAAATCAATGGAACAATTGATAGAGTAAAGTGCTACTTGCCATACAGGTGGCAAAATCTGGCTCTTGGTGAGCTGCTTGCTGAAGACACAGCTGATTCAGAAGACTATGTTCGGCTATTCACTCGGTAAGCTCTTTGACAACACGCCCAACAAATATACACATAAGATTGCAAATAGTGGAGCTAGCAAAGCCCTCTGAGATCATCTACCCTGCCACACGTGCACAGGAGCATACACACATCCAAGGTGTTTCCCAACCAGGGACAGCAGGGATAAATACCAGTCTTTGCAAGCATTGCTTTTCTGCCAAGCAGCAACTTCCTCCTGGCCGAACACATGGAGATTGCAAATTAATTTTCAGTTTATTGTCTCAGATTTAATGGATAACAGGAGAGGGAGTTTTAAGACTAAAAAGCCAAGTTTATTCCCTACGGTCGCTATTCCTCTCTTTGCCGATTGCTCCTCCGATTCTGGCAGACACAGAGTTCCCTTGTACAACCCACCACTTTTAATATTCTCGTAACCCTATGCTCGAAAACAGTTTGATGACATATCGCCATCATAAATTCAGCATGGTAACAGCTGGGACAGATTTAAAGAGGATATGTGGGTTGGTTTTTTTTGGCTATCTATTATTCATGGTGTGTTAGCCCTTCCAATCCGTTTAGCCAGCAAGGAGATAAGCTATCCTCCGGTAGATTATTGACAGACACTTGGCAGCCTGCATCTCTGTGGCTGCTTCGTCAGAGAAAGTGAATTCAACCTTTAAAAGCAATGATTTGATAACGTGACTGTGTCTGTCTGGGAAATAACGTGTAGTGAAGGGGACAAGGACAAGCCAATTATAAAGTGGGGGAGGGGTTAAATCAATGCAGGTGAAAACCCAGGAGACTCAATCGTGTTCCTCCACAGGCCAGGTAAAGCGAGGTCAGCTGAGAACGCAAGTGTTGCTTGCAGTGCTCTACCAAGGCATCTCACCTCCATGGGAGAGGGACCGCCACTAGGTGTAGAGAGCAGTGCAGTGTCCCCAGCCATTTGCCCGATGTCCTCTCTGCTGAGCCTGCAAACAAGGAGGCCACTTAGATTCTCTCCACACTGAAAATTTTAGTCCCACAGCCCAAGCCCCAGGAGCCTGATGTTCCTGGGCTCTGAGACTCAGTGACGTGGGTCTTTGATCACAGAGTTTCAGGACCCAGGTCAGCTGACTAGGGCTCATGGGGTGCAGGCTGCGGGGCTAAAGAATACAGTGTAAATGTTGGGCTGGAGCTCTGAGACCTTCCACCCCCCACCACTTTGAGTCTGAGTCTGGATGTCTACACTGCAGTTTTATAGCCCCACAGCCCGAGCTGAAGGGGAGGTGCCTGTGGATGGGGACAGCACATGGAGACCCCTTGCTGCCTCTGTGCCTAGGAGCCAGAGGGATATGTGGCTGCTTCCTGGGAGCTGCCTGAGGTAAGCGCCACCCAGAGCCCACACCCCTTACCCCCTCTTGCACTCCAACCCCCTGCTCCAGCCCTGAGCCCCCTCCCATACTCTGCACCCCTCGGCCCCAGCCCAGAGCTCCAGGCTAGGGCAGGAAGTTGGAGTGTGGGAGGGGGTGAGGGCTCCGGCTGGGGGTATGGGCTCTGGGCTGGGGTGGAGGATTGGGGTGTGGGAGTGGGTACAGGCTCTGGGCTGGGGCTGTGGATTAGGGGTCTGGGGTGCAGGAGTGGGGATTTTATCTGGTCACAGCCAGGCAAAGGTACTAGTCAATTACCAGAGCTGAACATGCTGGTGAGAGATTTGTACCCCGCAGAGGGCTGCCAGAGGGGCTGGAGAACTGCGTTAAGGGAGGGGTCCAGTGTGACCTGTACTGGTAGCATAACCTTCTGGCTGGTGACCCAGCCAACACATTCTCTAGCCCAGTACCAGCAGTGCAGCTTGGGTCATTGCCACGCTGTCATCTGGCCCCAAACAAGGGAAACACACTTCTGAACTTCCAGTCTCATAGTCCTTGCCTGTCCCAAGCCCTCTCTCTACTCCTCCCAATCCTTCCTCACACTGTACTTCTTCCAGAAATAATTTTTTTTGCCTTCCTTTCACCAATATTCCCCTCCCTCCTCCTCCTCATCTCTGCCACCTCTTGTGAACGTTCTTGCGTTCAGTTTGCAAAGCACCACCGACGTTACAGCTGCATGTATGCAGTTGTTGTTATTAATACAGACTAACTTAGCTAACATACCCTCCCTTCGTTGGATTGTCTGCACTGGCTGAGTGCGGCTAGCCATCAAACTAACGCTGCCACAGACCAGCATGCAGCAGAGTCTAGCAAGGACTTTTACTATTAAACCATCAGAGACCTGCCTTTATGCATTCTAATGAAACGTCAGAGAGATCGAACAGGGCTCAGCCCAAGCCAGCTGGAGCAGCCAGGTGGGTTTTAAACAGTCTAGGAGACCTAAAAATAACACAGACACAACACAACACAGGATTCGAACTCTGATTACTTTTCTCATTATGAGCTTCTCTTCTGAGCCTTCCTGGCTAGTGGATGGAAGGAGTGCTTTATGAGGCATAAGGAATTGCCTAGGGCATTCCTGGCAGCAGACTGCACCACTGCTACCTTCCTCCTTCTGCAGAGCTGGGGCTTCAGGCTTAGAAATTGGGAATCCAGCCAGATTTTTTCCCCCTCCTGCTTAATATTAACAGTTTTCCGTGTATACTGTCTAGCCATGCCTCCATTCTTGGGAGCTCAAGTTCTGCCTGAGAACAACACAGGGACAAAGCCTTGGACCTCTTTATGGGCTAAGCCTTTTATACCTATGCTCACCTCCTAGGGCACTGTGGTGGTGGACCTCATGCCTGGAATACTCCCAGGCGGCCTGGTATAGCATCACAAGTTTGTCTCTACCTCGGTTTCCTCGGCTAGGCATATAATTCCTGCAGCTTCTGAAGGTGGAGTCCTTAAATGGGGTCAGGTTTCACTGGCATTCATCGCTCCTCCCTTTTGGAGCCTCTCCCATCTGGTAACATTCTTCCTTGGTTTCCTTTCTAGGTGAGCCCCCTACCCAGGTCCCTCTGGGAAGCCCTGGTCTTGGGAGATCTTGCTTCCAGTGTTCTGGAGACTGTTCCTCTCCCCCAGAGCCTCTGTTCTCTAGCCCATCACTAGTGCGAATAGCTTCCTTCATGCCTGGATGCTTCCCTATCTAATTAACTGCCCCCCAGTTGCTCAGTAAGTTAATTAGTCCCAGGTGAACCTCAGTTGCCTCATTCCCCTTTGCGGAGCCTGTCAGAAGTAGGCTGAGCCCATGACTCCTTCCGAGGGTCAGCTATTCTCTGACAGGCATGCTCAACATCCATTAGGCATAGTGAATTAAGGTGAGATGGAGGTGTTGGGAACCTCTCAGGAATTGGCCTGTGAGGCCTGATCCAAAGCCTGTTGAACTGAATGAGAGCCTTGCCGTTGATTTATTTATACTTGTGCTTGGGTAGCAACTGAGATTGAGGCCCCACTGCGTCATGTGCTGTACAAATACATATGAGGACAGTCCCTGCCCAGAGGAACTTGTAATCTAACTACTAGATAGACAAGGGGAGGGAAAAAATTATGATTGGGTGGGATTTTCAAAAAACCCTAAGTGACGTAGGAGCACAAGTCCCACTGACTTGCAATGGGCCTGGATCTCCTGATTCTCTTTGTGCTTTAGAAAACTCCATCTGTCATCTCCATCTTACAGATGGGGAACTGAGATATCAAGAAATTAAGTGATTTACCTCAGGTCAGTCAGGAAACCTGTGACAGATCCTGGAATTAAACCAGACCTCCTAAATCACAGTCCAGTGCCTCAATCAGAAGGCCTCTTTCACTGGTATTAATAGAAGACAGGTGTTTGCATCCCCAAGACTGCTTTGTAAATCTTGGCTGTGATTTCTATCTGCACAATAACCCCTTTGATGCATTTTTGAGTCTCCTGCCAGCAAAGTAACATCAATCGTCCCCCACTCTTGTGAAGTTTTGTCATATGAAGTGAGGACACCTCTTACACTGCAGATTCTGAAGTCCCATGGCATTGTGCCATGCAAAACTTTAGTGGAAATCAAGGACACATTCAACTTAAACTGTGTTTTTAGGGCCAAATGGGTCACACTTGGGTTTGCTAAGTGGTTAGTGTGCAAAAACTCTTCCTGCTTCCATTCTGCCCTCTGACTCTAGGCACAATACAGCAGCATTCTTTGCAGCATGCACTTCAAAGGTGGAGTATCTGTACACAGGACGGCACTGGAGGTTCATTTTGCCTCGTGCATTAGGCAGCACTGAAGAAATTAAGCTTAATGAGAGCTATAAGTACACACTGAGTGGCGCTTCAGTCCTTAAGCATTTCTTCTGCCATTGACAGCACGAACATACTGGGTCACTCGTTTGAATGCAGCACAGGCAGGCAGGGAATTCAGCTGGTTATCCCAGCACAGATCCTAATGAAGAGCTCACCCCATCACAACACAGCTGGAATGCTTGCTGGTAGGCTCACCAGAGACTGAACATTCATGACAACTAAAATCCCTTCTCATTCCCTAATGATGGGCTTCTCTGGAGCAAGTTAGGCAGAAGCTGTTTGAAAGGAGTTGGGAACCTCCCATCAATTCCCTGCTCTCCCAATCCAGCAGTTCTATAGGCCGGGTCATAGTTCCCTAGCCTGCTCCCACTGTAGATCTATTGCTTCATACGGACCAGAATTTCATAGTTAGACGGTGGGTCTGGCTGGAAATCTTGCATGTGCCCTTTCTTGCTGGATTGTTTAAATATATCTGCTTCCAATTGAGCTGTCACTGTGGATATTTAATAGGAGACCAAATAAACTGTTAATGAAACTAACTTCTTTGTACCTAGGCATTTAGAGTGTGTGCAGCACACTGGTGTCCTACAGCAATGCAGACAAAACAATACCCTGTCCAGGGCTGGCAGCATGGTCTAGCTAGTGGATAGGGGTTTTACAGTGGTAGTCCAGGGTTCAAATCCTGGCTCTGCCACTGATCTATTTTATGACCTTGGGCAAAACATTTCACCTGTCTGTGTCTCTGTTTCCCCTCCCACCTGGGCAGGGCTGTTCCCTCGCTCTGTGTTTGTCAGGTGCCTAGGGGGATGGGGCCTCGAGGCGCTACACAAAGGGGAGCGGTCAGGCTTTATACCAGTCCAGCCAGCCATAAAAGCAAAGAAGAGGGATTATGGCACTTCAGGGCCACAGCAATAAACGTCACCCCATGACACATCAGTGTGGGTAGAACACTGTGTCAGACATTCTTTGATGGGAGCTGTGCCCCCAAGCTATGGTTATTTAGAGACATGCTGGCTGTCTCTGTTTTATCTCTAAATGGGATACCAGGTGGATAGAACACAAAAAGATCTTGTGCTCTGTGACCACAGCACTGACGCATATCAAACAGAAAACTTCAAAAGCCCTTATCCAGCGCAGGCCAGGGTGCTGACGGGACTCCTCGAAACATGCCAGCGCCCTTGAGAGACAAAGGGAACTGATGAGAGGCTGGAATGCACAGAGCCATCGGAGGCGCTGCTTAAGGGGCTGCTTCATTAAAGACTTTGGGCTTGTTCCCAAGAGCATGGCTCAAAGCAACATGGAAATATACCTATCTCCTAGAACTGGAAGGGACCCTGAAAGGTAATCGAGTCCAACCCCCTGCCTTCACTAGCAGGACCAAGTACTGATTTTGCCCCAGATCCCTAAGTGGCCCCCTCAAGGGTTGAAATCTCAACCCTGGGTTTAGCAGGTCAATGCTTAAACCACTGAGCTATCCCTCCCCTGCCAAATCCAAGGCTGGGGCCAGGGCCAGATAGGGAAAAAGTGGTGCCTGCCAGCCCCTTTCCCCAAATGCCTATCTCCCTGTATTGGTGTGGAATGGGGTTGGCCACCACCTGAGCACCCCCTCACAGCCAGAGGTCGCTTTGCTGCACTATGCCTCTGCTTTCTTCTTCTTTGGGGCTCTTTAAACAAGGCTCAAAGAGTCTCATTCTGTCACAGCCCATCTTGGACTCTGGTTCCTTTATTCACCAAGTTCCAAAAACACATCTTCCACCCAGCCTTCATCTGGGCCCGGCCCCTCCTCCCTGAAGAACCGTTTCAGCTGGGTCTTCTTCCTCGCTTTACTGCCAGGCCTCCTGCCTCTGGCTATTTCAGCTATACTCTCAATCACAATCCCTTTCCTGCAGCTTCCTGCTGCCTTTATTTTGGACTCCCCGATTTCTCCTAGGGGGGCTCACCTTGTAATCAGAGTTGCCTTAGGCCCAGGCTCTCCAACCCAAAGACAAGCCAACTTGTTACAAGCCCCTTAAGCCTTTTCATTTCCTGCCATTCATTTCCTCTCCTTATGTAAGGACTTCGCAATTTCTAAAGCTACCCAGGTACCACCTGCTCACAGACCAGACAGACCACTCTAGTTTCCCAGGCCTTGGAGCCATTTACAAAGCAATGCTTCTGTAGGTTGTCCTTGGCTAATCCAACATATTCAATGTAACAGTGACAATGACTGACATTTACTGAGCGCCTTCTATCTGGCTGGATCCCAAACTGATATACAGACTATTAAGCAATCCCTTTACACACCACTGACATGCAGACAGATTTCAGGTGGAGGCCAGCAGCTGTTTGACAAATGACACCAACACCATACAACAGTTTAGGACAGGAAGTGAAGAGAGATATCGTATCAGTTGGAGCTTCAGGGGGAATTTAGGAAGTCAGAATGCAATTATCCCTATTGGTATTCAGCAATGAGACAGATTCCGTTAATTCCCATTCAATAATAATTAGTTGTCCTTACTTTTGCAAAATGACCTTACATGGAATCCCGTACTTTTCTCAAAAAAAGTATTTATAACTGGGTGTGAATTATAAGAAGTGATTAAATGGATGATTAATCACCCTATAATCCAGTGTGAACTCTCATAACACCCGTGTCATCCAGGGATGCTATTTTGTATAGTCCAACATCCCCAGGGAGTACTAATTCAGAGCCTCGTTCTGTAACCCTCACATTATTTACTTATACCTAATCCCCCTCCCTCCCTCCCCCCCAGTGAGTTCATTGGAACATCTCATGTAAGCACAACTCAACAATTAAGGGTTGAAGATTTGGGCTCTCCCAGGAAGTGGGTGAGTGCTGCTGGCCCAATTTGCAATGTCTGCCTTTTGCTTCACACAACACCATGAAGAAGGGCCAAAACTTAGGCACCATTCCATGCTGTGATGTTTTACTTGCAAGTATGGTGACCAGACAGCAAATGTGAAAAATCGGGACGGGAGTGGGGGGCAATAGGAGCCTATATTTAAAAAAAAAGACCCCAATATTGGGACTGTCCCTATAAAATCGGGACATCCGGTCACCCTACTTGCAAGCAGCTGAGCAAAACATTCTCACATATTTGTCCTACAGGAAAACAATAATGAAGTAAGGCACATAAGGTGGACAATTTCTGTGAACAAATTAAAAAACAAAGAAACAAAATAACTATTTTTTCCCACATTTAGAAAATATTTACCATTTTCCAACCAGGGTGTTTCTGTTTAAAGTCCCCTCCTAGTCCAAGGCAAAGAGGTGAGCAAAATTTTTAGAAACATTGATCTCGGTTTGTGTAAGCTAAGGAAAGATTTGAGATTATGCAGGTTATTTTATCCAAAACAGTTTGTCCTTCCATAATCATGGCATTGACAAAGCATCCTGTTTGCACAGCATTGCAGCAAACAGAGAACAACCAGGGCAAATTCAGAACTCCGGTACTCCCCCAGCTGCCATCAGACAACATGTGACCCCCGATTTAAAATGTCACACAGGGTTCTTTCCATCCATTTGCAGACAATCTCCATTCTAGCCCTATAATCCTCAAACCACAGCATCCAGCTGACACTGCACTTATTGCAATCAATTGATAAAGCTCCATTCCAGCCCCGGGATGACAACTTCCTTTTTAAACACAGCTCTGAGTTGCTCTCAAATCACTTAAATAAATCCCTTGGTGATACTCTGACACCTTGCAGAATGCAGTAACTTTGTGACTTGTGCCTTCCTACATAGGAGGCCAAACCGGGACACCAACATACTCTGGGCAGCTCTGGATTCGGATCTGGAGTCATAAGGATGGGGGAAATAGTAAGAGTATTGTAGCGGGTAAGGCACTCCTGCCTTGAAGGGCTTGAAATCTAGGGTTACCATATTTAAAAAATAAAAAAAGAGGACACTCCCGGGCCATGGCCCCGCCCCTTTCCCACCCCCGGCCCCGCCCCAACTCTGCCCCTTCCCCAAAGTCCCCACCCTAACTCCCCCTCCTCCCTCCCAGCCAGGCGAAAAGGGCTGCCCGAGCGCTACCAGCTTCACGGTTTGCCGGGCAGCCTCCAGACCCTGCGCCCCCAGCAGCGCTTCCCCAGCACAGCTGGAGCCCAGGAGGGGAA
>NC_048304.1:44605646-44620600 GCF_013100865.1 Trachemys scripta elegans
CGGGAAAAACCGGACGTATGGTAACCCTATGAAATCAGCCCTGAAAGAGGGCAGCAGTGGTAAAAGCAGCCCTGGAGAGGGCTGCAGCTCTGAAAGCTGGGCTGATTGGGAAGCAGCCACAGCTGTAGCTGGCTTAATAAGGGCCCAGCTGGCCCTTATAAGAGGGCAGTGGGCCAGGAGCACAGACACACTCTCTCTGTTTGTAGAGAGAGAAGGGCCTGGCTGCTAGGAAGCTGAGAAGGTACCTGAACTGGAGCAGGGCTGGGGGAAGGCCCAGGGAGCTGGGGAGCTCTGGCCTGGAAACCCCCCAGGCTGTGGCCTAGTGGAAGGCCATTAGGTACCAGGGTTGCAGGGGGCAGCCCACGGGTAGGCAGAGGCAGCATGTCCAAGCCCCCTTTGCCAGTGATGAGTGGCTTATACTGCAGTCTTCCCCAGGGAACGGGGGCTAGTTGGTGACTGGCAATAGCCCACAACTGAGGCAAGGTGGGGATAGAGGGTTGGAGGTTCCCTGGGGAAGGAAGTCCCTGAGAGTGAGGGGTTACTGCCAGGGGGCAGCACCCCAGATAATGGGGCACTGGGTCTGGGAAGGACACGGGGGCCAAGTGGCAGTAGGACACCAGCCTGCAGAGGGTGCTCTGGAGGCTGGACGAGCTAATTCCCAGAGACAACCAGCAGGAGGCACCGCAGGGGTGAGTCCTGCACTGTTACAGTATTAATAAAGACTTTTCAGAGCATATCACACCAGTGCTCTGCAAACTCCACAATGACTTCTGCGTGGACCTGGTTCTAACTGACAGTGCACTGACTCAGTTAGACCCTAGGTATCTCAGAAACCACCTCATCAGCTGCACAGAGACAAGGATATTGTAGCCAAAGGGCCCAGGATAAGATGCTTAGGTTCTGGGGCCGACATTCTCAATGGCAGGACTCCGGCCATGGAACCAGTTACCAAACAAGGTCAGCCTGACCCCAAGATTCATGAAATATAGGCTGAAATGTAAGATCCACCTTTTCAACAAAGCCTTCCTCTAGCAAAGGCTGACTTTAAAAAGAGGGCAGACAGAACACACAACATTTGTTTGAGCCCCAGGAAGGTAGAGAAATAAGAGCTTGTTAATTATACTCAGTGCTTAGATTTTTAGTGCTTGTTAATTATAGTCAGTGCTTAGATGCCGAGGTGACAGGCATATTAGAAATACCATAGATTAGAGTGATTTAAGTCCATTAAAGCTGATGGCTACCACTGGGTCCCTTATTCTGTATGTTAATGACACTCAACATGGCTAGAATGGCCCCTTCTGAACTTTGACTCAACTGTCTCTGAATTCAGATCCTCTTCAGCTGCCTGGGTTCAGTCCTTATCCTGTAAGCTGAACGGATTCAGGGCCCAGCAGATGTTTTGGTTCCCTGATAAGCGATGGCTGATGTGGAGTACTGAATGTTGTTGCAAGCCGACTCTATCAAAATTATCTTTCTGCCGTTGCTGTGACTAGCAATGACTATTCTCCCATCTATACTGTGACTCACGGAGCATCTTTAAATCTTGCCCATTCCCCATTCTGGCTGCAGCACACACACCAACGTAGCTAGGAGTGACTTGCATGCTGGAGGCTGTTTGCGAGCAGTCCAGGCTGGAGATGCAATGCATTGTAAAGGGCACCCCAGGTTACAGGGCAGGGGTGACCCAGCTACTTATTAGTCTGGATTGTACCCTCGTATATCACAGTAGCAAAGTGCTCCCTTTTCCAGGGTGACAGTGAGACAATCTGGGTCAGAAACAGGCCCTAGATAAGGTTCCACAAGTTCAATTTAACCGCAGTGGCCAATCACTGGAGTCAGAATGTAATCTGAAAAGCCAGAGATATATGATTAGAACTCAAGAGAATCCAGGTGCATCCTCCGAGCATAGTACTTGCTAAACCAATAAGCCATTGGTATTTGGTTATATCTTCTTTCTGTAATGGTGAATCTTTGTCCCTTGCCTCTCTGTTCACCATTCTGGAAGGCTTATCTGCACAGAGACAATACACCCAATAGAGATACCTCTGCTTCAGAGCACTGAACAGTTTTCTGACATTTAACTATTATTTCCTAAACTGTCATTTCTTGAAGACAAGATTTCTAGGAAGGCCAGTTCAATCCAGTGAACCAGACAACTCCTTAGCAAAAAAACCTACTCTCTAGCAGATCCTGGTAGTTATGTCACTGAAGCAGCATTGGTGCCCCATCTAGACAATGTGGTTATTAGTATTATTGTATGAATCACACATCCTTAGCATTTTGGAACAACGGGCAGAAAAAAAATACCCCCAGTTCTACTCAAGTGTTTTGCTGCACTAATCCACCTTCAACGTGCACCTTGCATAGCCACCAGAAAGGAAGAAGAGATCTCTGTTTGACATTTTATCTATAAGGACAGATGAAAAACTATGCTTAAAAAAGTAACCATGTTGGCTGTTTGCAGGTGCCTTCCATTAATTGCACGTCTTCACTGGCAATGTTAAAGTGCTGCTGTGACTTGTGGGTGCACTGTTTACACTGGCACTTTACAGCGCTGAAACTTTTTTTTCACACCCCTGAGTGAGAAAGCTGCAGCGCTGTAAAGTGCCAGTGGAGACAAGCCTTGTGAACATCTTGAAGCAAGAATTCTGTACACCAGAGTAGCGAGAGCTGAGCACCCATCCTCCTGACTGGTGAAATTGAAACCTGGAATCTCTTTCCCTTTGCTTTTGCTTTTGCTTTCAAGCATGGATCTATACCCCAAGGAAATCATAAACCAAGACTTCTCTGGAGAGAATTTAGAATGGGGGGAATAGAATGACCAGACTGCAAATGTGAAAAATTGGAACGGGATTGAGGGGTAATAGGAGCCTACATAAGAAAAAGACCCCAAAATTGGGACTGTCCCTATAAAATCAGGACATCTGGTCACCCTAGGGGGGAAAGAAAAGTGAGTTTTCTTTGCTTACTTCCACACCCCAAATTTATGAATGCCTAGAAAAAGAAAGGACAGTTTTTGTCTATGTAAGTGCTGTATGTAGAAGTGGGTATGGAGAATATGATATGCAATAAATCCATTGAGAAGAGAGTCAGGAAAAACTTCCAAGGCTCATAAAATTCATAAGAAAAATTATTTCCTGACCATAAATATATTTAAAACACGTAAATATAATCAAGATCCTGGGTAGACTAGACAGTTCAGATTATTGTTAATAGACTATGACACTTTTCATTTCTAGGTCAACAGTTCAATTACTGCACTGGTCAGTATCAGTCCTACAAAATCAAAGCAGTGAAACTCTTTGCCTTAGGTTTAATTCAAAACTCAGACCAGTTTCACTGATGGGTTAGCAAACTAATTTTATGGTCTCACATCGAAACCCAAAGAAGCGTGTGGTTTTGAAGTGAAACCAGGGGAAAACTGATGGTTTTGAGCAAGTTTCGCTTTGAGTTAATGAGTTTGTTTGAACCCAAAATATAAATGTAAAACTTGGGGGCTGTGAAACCACATAGAATGAAATTTTTTTTAAATGGTTTTCAGGGACTCTTGTGAGCAAAAACCACCAGGTTTTGCATGGCTCCAAAAGCAATTGCCTTCTGCTGACTGTCGAGAAGCCCCTATGTGAAATCATTTGGCAGCCTCATTCCAGTTCCTGTTGTGTTGGTGTTCAGAACCCAAAGATCAGTGCCACAGCTGACACCTGTTCTAGCCATCTCATTGGAGAAGCCAATTACTGAAAGGGCCATGGAAACCAAACAATCCTCACTAACAAGGGCCCTATCTCCCTAGGGAAATTTTCAAAACATTTCCCCCCATTGCTAACTCTGGTTCAGTTCCACCTGTGTCAGGAACAAGACCTAGTATTGTTAGGCCCCAGCCCCTTGGCAGTGCCACCACTGCGACCAGCATCTTGATTAGATGAGCGCTGACAGAGTTAAAAGCTAGGGTTACCATTCGTCCGGATTCCCCCGGACATGTCCGGCTTTTTAAACTAAAAATAGCGTCCAGGGGGAATTTGTAAATGTCCGGACTTCCCCCCCATGCAGAGCACGCGCGGCTAACAGTGCTGCCGGCCGGACGGTGTCACTTACATGGGGCTCCAACACTCAGCCAGAGAGGGCTCCTCCTCCTCCCTCCCTCCCTCCCTGCATCGCAGATCGGCTCCGGCAGTTTGGAGCTCCTCCCCCACTGCTGCCCAGCAGCTCAGGCAGTTCCTGAGCAAGTTCACCAGACATTAGGCGAAGAAAGGCCAACAACAAGGGGGCCAGGGGGTCGGAGAAGGGGCAGGGAGCTTTTGGAGGGGGCAGTCAAGAGACGGGGGGGGTCGGGAGTTCGGGGGGGCTTTCTGGGGGTGGGGGTGTGGATAAGGTTTTGGGCAGTCAGGGTACAGGTAGGGGGTAGAGTCCTAGGGGGCCAGTTAGGATGGGGGGAGGGTCTCAGGAGGGGGCAGTCAGAGGACAAGGAGCAGGGAGGCTTAGGTAGGGGGTGGGGTTCTGGAGGGCAGTTAGGAGCAGGGGTCCCAGGAGGGGGCAGTCAGGGCACAAGGGGNGGGGGTGGTTTTTGAATGGTGCGGCGACCGGCGAGATCGAGGCGCGGGGGGGGGGAGAGGGTTCGGAGCAGTCAGGGGATAGGGAGCAGAGGGGTTTAGATGGGTCGGGAGTTCTGGGGGGGGCTGTCAGGGGGTGGGGAGTGGTTGGATGGGGCGTGGGAGTTCCAGGGGTCTGTCTGGGGGTGGGGGTGTGGATAAGGGTTGGGGCAATCAGGGTACAGGTAGGGGGTAGAGTCCTAGGGGGCCAGTTAGGATGGGGGGAGGGTCTCAGGAGGGGGCAGTCAGGGGACAAGAGGCAGGGAGGCTTAGGTAGGGGGTGGAGTCCTGGGGGGCAGTTAGGGGAAGGGGTCCCAGGAGGGGGCAGTCAGGGGACAAGGAGTGGGGGGAGGGTTGGGGGTTTTGAGGGGGGGAAGTGGGAGGGACAGGGGCGGGGCTAGGGCAGGATGGGGCAGGACTAGGGCAGGGCAGGGGCGGGGCTCCTCCCATCCTCTTTTTTGCTTGCTGGATTATGGTAACCCTATAAAAGCACCAGGAGACCATCTACACTTAGGCCTGGACCCTGCTCTCATACATGTCAATTGCAGAACTGCTTGACATCAGTGGTGCAGGATTAGATCCCAAGGTTCCAGAGGCTGCAGACACTGATGAAGCTAAAAAATTTGCCTAGTGCAGATGGGGCCTAGATGGGGCTCGTCTCGGACAGAATGGTGGCGCATTGTCGAGGGGGAGGATGCAGGGAAGCCAGCACAGTTGATGCGTGTACTCTGCCTCTTCTGTGAATAAACAGGGGGCTCTGCTTTTTTAGGCTGACAACCTGGCCTCTTTTCCCGGCCCCAAACTCACCATACTTAATGGAGCGCTCTCCTTATGTTGCTGCATATAGAGCAGCACAAAGCAAAGATGAAATTAAAACCCACATGGTGGAGAACAAAGCAATAAAAAGGCATAGAAGAACAGGGAGGGATAATAAATTCAGGGACAGTCCCATTCATTTAAATGGGACTGCTCAGGAAAGTAAGGGCTACTCACAGAAGTAAAGTTTCCAGTTTCGGCCCCTCTCATAGGGCTATTTTGAAATACATAAAAATGCATAAGCAGAAAACAGTATTACTTATGTTCTGCTCCAAGTACCAAGCATTCAGCAGAAGGAGAATTCAAGCACAGTGAATGGCTAATAAAGCATAAATTACCAGGGTACCTGCAATGAGAATTCTAAGATAGGCATTTTCAAAAGGCAGACCTAATATCTTTGAATACATTAAGCTGTTGAAACCATTTCAAGACAGGCCAGTTCACTGTAGATACAAAATTATCAGTTTGCCATATTTCCGTAAAATAAGAAAATGGCCTGAATTCAGCACTGGCATCATTCTAATGATCTCATTGGAATTACACCAGGGATGAATTTGGCTTAAGATCACCAAGAAATTGAATATTCTCGTCTCTAATCCTTTCCCTTTTATGTTTACATTGTAATTGTATCCATGGGAATGTGGTATAATGTACATACGACCTTTTGTGTCCTTTTATTTTTTAGACATTCTGCATACAGCCGATTGCTTGGCTGAGCAATTAAAATGCTCATTGACACCAATGGAAAAAGGATGATTTTGTGTTTAAGGCACTGGAGTGACATTCAGGAGATGCTGGTCCAATACCTGACCCCATAACCTTGGGCAAATCACTTTGGGTGTGATTTTCAAAAGCACTCAATATTGGTCTCTCTGTTCCCATTTAAGTCAATGGTAAAACTCTTATCAACTTTAATCACAGACAAGTTAGGCCAACACTGAGTCTCTTAACATCACTGTACTTCAGTGCCCAAACTTTGCTTGTATGTTGTGTACCCATCTCTCCCACTCTATTGTTTTAGATTGCAAGCTCTTTGGGTCAGGGACTGCCTTTCACTGGGTACATGTACTGCAATAAAAGACCCGCAGCACCAAGTCTCAGAGCCCGGGTCAATTGACTCAGGCTCAAAGGGTTCAATGTAGATGTTCTGGCTCGGGCTGGAGCCCACGCTTTGAAACCTGGACAGGGGGTAGGGTGTCAGAGCCCGGGCTCCAGCCAGAGAGGGAACATCTACATGGCTATTTTTAGCCCCAAAGACCAAACCCTATGAGCCCAAGTCAGTTGATTTGGGCTCTAAGATTCAGTTCCATGGGTTTTTCTTTGCATTGTAGATATACCCCCTAGGTACAACACCTAGTACGATGGGACCCTGATCTTGGTTGGAGCCTCTAGGGGCTTCCATGATATGACTAATAATAATTACGAATGCAGGATTGTGTCATTGGTGTTCTAGCTAAGCACACAGCCATTCTTTTCACATCATTATTTAACTGAAGGCTGTAGCTTTTCTTTGCTAACTTGTCATAATAATTGTTCATTCTGGCATCTTCCACCTATCTTGAATGATTGCATTTTCACTCTCATTTCATGAACTACCTTGGAAGATCTAAGGCCAAACCCAATAGTCCTTGATCAGGCCAAATTCCAATTAAATCAATAGGAGTTGTGATTGAGAGTTGAATCCTAGCCCCATCGCAAATTGATGGCAAAACTCCCATTTTGATTCAATAGGACCAGGATTTCCCTCTGAGTGGATATACTTCAGGAATTGGCCTATCCTGCATAGGAAAACCATCCTGCATTGACAGAGAACGATAGCCTAGAGCCATTCCTGTTTCTTCGATTCTTTACAGAGTATCAGGACTGGAACATGTGGAGGTAAGAGGGAATTGCTCAGCAATATTGAAACTAACAAGCTTCTGGAGGGTCAGGTACAAAATCAAGGGCAGAGGGAGGTACATTGATTCTCTTTGTCTCAAACCAAGATCGTGGCAGTGGACTCAGTCACCAAAGGTAAGTGACAGCAGCACCTTTGGAATCACTCCCAACAAAAACACTATTCAGCTCGAACTTTTACATTTCAAGAGAGAGCTGCTGCACGGGTACTCTTTGCCCAGTATGCCCATCACCCCAGATAATTAGATCTGGGTTTCCTAAGAGACCAACAAAAGCTACAGATAGGAGGGGGACATGGTGTTTATAATCTCTCTCCCTTACTGAGATATTGAATGCCACTACCTGAACAAGCCTCCCAAGTACCATGCTGCTACAGGCAACCAAATGAATGCTTGCAACAAGTAGGACAGTTTGCTTTGCTACCACCTGTGCAGCTTAAGGCAAACAGATGTGGGGCTGAATGAATTTAGCAAAGAAACTGAGAAGGCAGGTTCTCTCGCAGCCCACCCCCCCATCCCTGTTTTTTTCAACCTAACTCCAAAACTGATATATGCAAATGTCATTTATATGCAATATTTTCTCTGTTGCTTTGCAAGGCAGCCCCGACAGAGAGAATCATGGTGCTGGGTTGCAGCAACCCAGAGACAGTGATTTAAAAAACCAAACCCAAACAGCCTTGCCTTATTTTATCTGTTATCCATGTCTCTGACCCAATGAGCTTTGTTTGCTTAGTTAGGTTTTAAGAAGCCCCCTACTGTGTAGCCCTATTTACTTTTTATTCCATGTGTTTATACGCAAATCCCAGCTCCTGACATGTTCGAACAAACAGCTCCTATTTACTGTGGCACATTTAATAACGATCAGTTCATGCTTCCCTAGTTTGTTAGTTTAGCAAACATGGTGTATTTGTCACCTAGCCACAATACCAGTGCAAATATCACATTAAGCCGCTTACACTTTTTCTCTAGCTGGGCTCTGAGAGATACCAGACTTGCTCAGAAATTCACAGATGGGTTTGTGCTGAATAGATCACTATTGTTAGGGTGTACAGGGGGCTCAGTGGAGAGTATATTGCACTTTCACCTCTAGATCTTTGAATAAAGCTTCAGGAGGGTCTCATCTTAGTACCCACTTGTTCACGTTACAATCCCACATTAATAATGGGAAATATCTATTTAGGAGGGGCTCAGGGCTACAATAACAGTGATTGCAATAAAGAGGATGGGTAGCGGAGCTGAGTGGGAAACATTTTTCTCATTCCAGAGAGAGTTTTCAACATGTGTCTGAATCAGGAAGTTGATATATCATAATCTTTTGTGAATCTGTAAAAAAAACTTGGATTTTTATTGCTTCATTAAAGTAACCTAAACTTCAAAACAGTCATCAGTTTGAACCAAAAGATTACACTTTTTCATTTTGAAAAATGTCAAAATGGGACATTTCAAAACTTTTTTTTTCCCCAAAAATTTTCAAAATAGGAAATTCATGGAAACCGCCCGTTTCCCGCAAACAGTTTTGGTTTGGACAAATCAACCTTTTCTGATTAAAAACATTTTATCAAAAAATTCCTGACCAGTTCTAATGAATAGTCTTGTGTCTAAAACACAGGACAGGGCGTCTGGAGAGGTTGGTTCTTTCTTGGCTCTGCCAGTGAGTTACTCTCTCGCCTTTGGCAAGTCACTCAGGGCCAGATTTGCAAAGGTATTTAGGTGCCTGGTGAGATTTGCAAAAAAAGAGTTAAGGTGCCAGATTTCCTTTGAAGGCCAATCTGCTTCTTTAGGCACCTACATTCCTTTGCAAGATGATAGCTTGGAGATTCTCACAGGGAGTACAGGATTTCTCTACTTGCAGTCCCCTCTTTCCCTGAGTTGTCTCAAACTACCACCCACTTGCCTGGGGGTGAAGAATTAATCTACTAATGGTGAAGAATCAGTACAAGGAATTCCATGCACACCAGCATGGGAGCCAAACATGCCAGGCTTTAATAAAGCATGTTAGCAGCAGAATACTGCTAATACTGTAATAAATCCCTAGGCAACTCAGAAGTCCATTGTTATTCCTCACGTCATAGCCACTTGGAACTTCATGGTGACAGTGAGAATAGAACGCCAATCCTCCGTCCCCAAAAAGCACAGGCTCCTGCCACTTAAGCCAAAAGAGGAGTCCCCACTAGCTGTGAGCATAGCAGTACAGAGTCCCTGACACACAGTTCTGATTCCATTCCAGATGTGTCTGAGTCAAAAAGTGACTCCTGGGGCTATTCCTGGAATAGTGCAACTTATTTAACCAGAATACAGTTTCCAGCAGTGATAGAGGAACCAGTTCAACTAAAAGAGGAACAAACTAAACCTTCACCTGCAACTTCTTGGAGTCCAAAGCCTCTGGTTAATAATTTGTTGTTACTCCATTAATGTGCATCTGCACTGCTGGTTTTAGCTGCCAGTTGAAACAGAAATACCACAGAACAGTGACTCCAACAAACCCAGAATGAACTGGAAATCAGCCTCCCCCCTACCCACCAAAAGATCCCCATTGGCTTTCATAACCAAAAAAGATCTGTATGGAAACTGCAGGTCCAGGAGTTCATTCAAATCATGCCAGTAAACTATTAACAAAATCTGTGGTTGTAAATTAACTCCATAATGTTCTGTTCTGTCTCCTGCATGCTTCTTCAAAAGGCCTTTGCAAACATAGCACATCATGAAGCCATGTCCAGGGATGGTAAGTCTGACCTCTAATGAGCTATAGAGTCATCTTCTGTTCACCAGTACACAAACCAGTGAGTAAAGCTTCAGTTTTCCAGCTCTGGAGTTTTCTAGCAGAGCATCTTCGAGCAGTTTTACCAGTCTGAGGCTTGTATACATTCCGTCACCACAGCATCTAGGTGCAAAATGCTGGGCAATGAAGGTTTTCAAAAAGGTCATACTTCCAGTAAACCCCACCATCCCATAGACTGATGGAGGGATCTTCCCACAGACAAAATACTGGAATCTATGCAGAACCACTCCCAGAGATCAATCTTTTGCATCAGATCCTAAAATATTACCAAGCACAATGATGCAAAGCAAAACCCACCACCATTTCAGGAAAATGCCAGGACTTGCAGTACGCAGATTTGGGACTCATAATGAAAATGCCAGTGTTTTTCCCATGCATGTTTTTTTGTTCCTTCTGTCATTGAGAACCTACTTTTTCAAGATTACTCATTTTCCCTACAGGTATTTGGGTATTTCAGGAAGCACCCAGCCATTTCTAATGAAGGAAATGGACCTCAGGTCAGGAGAAATAAACACTGGGAAGCTCAAAAGATGAGCAGGTTGAAATCTTTGCTGACACACCTTCTCTTTTCAATTCACTGCCTGTTTTAGCCTGTGGAGTTGAGTTCTCCCCTGCCAGACAAATGAAAGAGGAAGAGTGTGTCTGATGCCCAGAGTGTGAAATGTTCAGGATATTAAAGCCAGCGTGGGGCAGACTCATTGAGGGTGGCCAAAGAGCCAATCAGATAAGCAGAGTGTTAACGAGGAGGCATGGCACAAGAACATGCATTGACTCTTGGAGCTCCCTCCTCCCTGTGTTACACAACTGAACAGACTGGTAGGAAGCAGTTAAATGATGAAAGGGGTGGATGGCACAGGGGTGGCCTGAGGAGATGGGAAGGGAATTAAAACAAAAACAATTAACCTGTTTCAGGTTCTGAGGGCCTGTTTCACAGCCAATTATGTGTTGTTTATACATAAAGCAGCTACTGTGAACCACCGCCTTTCACCAGCTCAATGGGTACGTGCTGTTTCTATGTCTTTCCCCATTCCCTGAGCAAACAGGAGGCAGGACATGTGCCGTCACTCACTGGATGGGTTTCAGCTCATTTCCTCACAAGCCTATTGAGGCCATGTTTCCATTTCACTCCTCATGCCCAAACTAAACAGAGCATGTTAGAACAACCATCGTCACCACCCTTCCATAGGTCCTTGCATCTCACCACATCCAAACTCTAAGTTAATGGTCATCATTTCTGGGCAACTGTATTGGTATTTCCCCTCTATGGTCCAGCAAGGGCACCTCTTTTAGGTTCCCAGTTTCCAGCAGTCGTCTCTCTTGGGCGAAGACCCACATCTCTCTCCCTCTTGACTGGGGTTTTTCCAGGCTGCGCAGTTCCCTGCCTACATTATGAATTCCCCAGCAAGCCAGACTGCCTGAAAAGCCAGTGTCCACACAATGCTCACTCTCTCCAGAGACTATAAACGGTGTAACTGCCCACCGCTATAAGTTACCACATAGCCCGCTATGAGCAAGCACATTTATTCTTAAAGTGAAAGCAATACAGAATAAACATTAAAAACAATTAAAAAAACCTCACAGATGCTAATAAGTTTACCAGAGATCACCCCAACTCTAGCAAGGAGTCAGTCCTTCAAACCCCACCAAGGGGGTTTTCTATGGTTTATAACAGCTTTAGCTCAGAACAAGCACCCACATGCATAGATTAGTCTTTCCTTTATACAGGTAATCAGCAGACAATGGTCCCCTCCTTAGGGCATCGTTTCAGAAGGCTGGGTTTTTGCATAACAGGGAGGGGGGGGAGGAATTTGCATTCACCTCCCCCTAGATATTTCCCAGGAAATCCACTTCACACATCTTGTCCTGGAAGACCATTCTTGTCTGCCACTTTGTTCAGTATAGTCCCTTGATCATCCAGGCCCATAGTAATACAGAACATTTGTGTTTCATGCAATGGAATCCAAAGATACTTAAAGGTTTTAGAAGAATATGTAAGAAATTGCTACATCAGTATCATGAATCATTGCAATATTCCCAAGAAGGCAGGTCAGCAGCATCCCTATTTTACAGGGGATGAAAATGAGGCAACAGGGAAGTTAAATGACTTGCCCAAGGCCAACCAGGTTGTCTGAGGCAGGATCCCAGCTCTCCTGCTTCCCTGTCCACTGGTATGATCACAAAGCCATCTCCCCTTCATTTGATAGAAAGGACACTGACCACTTCTTGTCAGACCTTCTACCTCCAGTGGTAGAAGCATCACCAACTCCACCAGAGAAGGAGAAAGGCCTTTAGGATTGGCTGGGATTCCCAAAAGCTAACTCAGTTCCCATGGAAGTCAATTGGAAAGTTTCCCACTGACTTCAATGGAGCTCTAGACCAACACTGCTTTTGAAAACCCCACCGTTTAAGGTTCCCAAGCCTCTGTTACAGGGGTACCAAGGATTCAGACCCTCCTTTTCCACTCACCCTGGAACACATTGGTTGTGTGGAAGTTTTCTAATAAACCTTCCACAACCATAAAATGGTGGAGCTTCCTCAACCCACCCCAAATTTTCTGAAATGAAAAACAATATGCACGGACTCACCCTTTAAAAAAAACAACACACATACAAACACACACAGAGAGTTAGTCATCCCCAACAGCTGCACCACACATGCAAAACATTCCCTCTGTTTGTTATTAGTTAATAGCAACACCAAAAAGCGTGTGAGGCACCTCACAGAAAACCCAGAGAAGATGGATCCCAAGCAGCTTATAGTCTAAATGATGGACTTGACAGGCTAGCGAGGAAAGCATATAGCAGGAAGAAGAGGCTCAGTAGACACTGCCTATGGATCACACAGTTAGGCAAATCTATGTCTAGGTGGGTGCACCAGGAAGTGTTTTGACAATGTGATCTGTGGCTAGAAGACTGCTCTGGGATTCAAGGGGCCTGGTTCTACTCCTGGCTCTGTTGCTGCTGCTGGGTGGCTGTGAGTTAGTCATCTTAACCGTTCGTGCCTCAGTTTCTGTGAAATAGGGATGTATGTCTCACGTCCTTGGCAGAGCACTTTGAGATCTGCAGATAAAGACATGCGCAATAAGAAGTATTGTTTGAAGGTGGTCAGGGCAGCTTGACAAGCAAAGTGTGGAGGGGCATAAGGAGTGGCATGGAAAAGTCACCTAGTAAGAAAACAGCTACAACTACGTCACTGGCATGTGTACTGGTGCAGAGTGATTAGGCAATCCACTCTTGAGGTCACCCATTGTCCTCATGCAAACAGGAATGGGGTGACATTCATTTGCTGAATGACCCCAGTGCACACAACAGCCATGTGTCATTCACAGGCTGGGTCCTTCAGCAGCCATTCCTTCCAGTGGCAGTACTACACCAGACTCCCTGGCACACTTTCCAATTCTCTGTGGTTGGCTCTAGGAGAAAATTTACACTTCTGCATGCAGAGCAAGCTAAACCAATGTGTAAACGCTCCAGGAATGTAAATCATCCCTGCTGGAAGAGAACATGGTGATAAACCAGACACTGACATTCAACATAGAAAGCCTTATTGCTTCCAAAGTGACTAAGCACTGGGACAACAGAAGTGAAACAGAGATCGGGGAAGAAGGTTGGGTACAGGCAAGCACTGCTTTCACCCACTGTATTCTGCAATGCCATTTCCCCCTGCCCCATTTTAATTTTTGCCCTGTCCCTCGACACTAATCCTCCTCCTCACACACTTCTATCTTAGGTCACTATCTGCCCCCCATTACCATAGATGTGAAGACCTCACAATCCGTACTGTGTTTACCCTACACCTGAAACACTATCATCCCCACCAGTGCAGAACTGCCCAAGATCACACAGGAAGTCTGTGGGCGAACAGGGAATTGGACCCAGGTGTCCCAAGTCTCTGAGCACTGAACTATCCTCCCTCTTGCATACTTCCTGGAGATGTCCAAAGGGTGACCGAAGCTTATGTTCTTCTTGGAGTCAGAAAACATGCCCTCTGCCTGCAAAAATCACTGGCTGACAGTTGCCATCTGTTTGGCTCTCTAGAGCATCCTGTAAGCACTGCAGAGCGCCGTTCAGAGAGGCGCCTGTGCGGGGTCCCGGCTGCCTTATGTGTGACAGGCTTTCAAGTCCTGGGCCACTTTACAAGTTAGGCTGGACCAGGTTTAGATCACCCGTTTCTCCTCTGCCTGGAAAGCGATCAAGACCACCTCAGAGCAACATGCATCTGAGGCAACTAAGCAGCACAGTGCCAAGTACGATCACTCCATTTAAAAGCAGCAGTGTGCACTTGTCCCAGGGCTGCCTACTGCCCCATCTTTGTGGGGTTTTTGTTTATTAGGTTACAAATCTGAGTGAATTTAGTGCTGCTCATAGCCCCAGCTAGAGCCGGGCAGCGTCTGAGTCTCCCCTCACACCAGTTTCACGTTTTCTTGCAGTGGAGCTACTCGCAACGTACACCAGTGTAAATGACAGGAGTCAGGCCTGCAGTGTTCACACTCCCTCTACCCCCTCTGCCCAGTTTATCAGTTCACCTCCATCCAGCCCTGCAACACGCCCTGCTAGCCCAATCTGTGCACACCTCTCAGAAATGCTTCCTCCCGCCTGCTTAGGGTTACCATATCCAGCAAATAAAAAAAGAGGACCCTCCACGGGCCCTGGCCCCGCCCATTTCCCCACCCCCAGACCCACCCCAACCCCGCCCCTTCTCCGCCCTACTTCCGCCCTCTCCTCCCTCCCACTCCCAGCCATGAGGAAAGGGCTGCCTGAGCGCTACTGGCTTCACGGTTTGCCAGGCAGCCCCCAGACCCTGCGCCCCTGGCCAGCGCTTCCCCAGCACAGCTGGAGCCCGGGAGGGGAAGCGCCCAGCTGGGGGCGCAGGGTCTGG
>NC_048304.1:44620998-44686292 GCF_013100865.1 Trachemys scripta elegans
GGGCAGCCTGGCTCTTAAACAGAGCCGAAGAGTCAGGGGAGGAGCAGAGCCGCCATTTTCCCTGACATGTTCGGCTTTTTGGCAATTCCCCCCGGACGGGGGTTTGAGTGCCGAAAAGCCGGACATGTCCGGGAAAAAGAGGATGTATGGCAACCCTACGCCTGCTAGACTAAAAGACAGACTTGACTAATCCTCTACTGAGAAGAATGGCACCTAGGAAGGCAAGCCCACTGCGCCATCCAGAGTTAGCCTCCTGGGGATTAGCCACATATAGCGCTCAGTGCTCACGGTAAATAGCCCGCCTGCACCAGAATACCTCCCTGGACACAGCTATCACATGACATCACACTCGCTTCATCTGTTTAACTAAATGCATGTAGATTACCAGTCTCAGCTCTCCAATTCTAGCCGTACTCAGTCATTCTATTAGAGATACACAAAGCAGGTCACCCCTATTACAGATAGTAACTCTTAGGAGGCACAATTATTGGACTTGGAGTCAGAGGCTGCATCAGGATCGAAGGAGAGCTTTAATCCACCTTGGGGCCTTTCCACACCAGACTTGTGCCCTGTGTAGATCAGGGGTGTTCCAGCCATGCCTCTTTTATCCTGTTATGCCATCAACAGTGGGGAATGGTGGAATAACCCCTATCTGGGGGTGATTTGCCCTGGGCTGGTAACACCAGCTTTAAAGATTAGATATTGCAGGAGGTACAATGCAAGGTGGCCACAGAGCATGGGAGCAGCTGGTCCTTATGCCTGGAATGGTTAGAAGTGCTCAGCATCCACCAATGGCGACAGATTTTCACAGAGCTCAATATGTTGGGTACTGAGCTCTTTTGAAAATTTGGCCCAGTGGTAGTAAGAAAAAGAAAGGACAGAGTAGATTTAGCTCTAAGAATAAAAGGTTACACTTAAGAGTAGCAGCAAGAGAGAAAAAAATACTCCAACAGCAGGAAGGAAAACGAGACCAGATGGGAAGAAGTGCTTTCAAAGCAGCAAGCTAAGGCCTAGGACTGTGTGTCACAAGATCTGAGTTCTGTTTCTATGCCACAGATTTCCTGTGCTCCTTTGGGCAAGGTACTTGGTCTCCATGCCTGAGTTTCCCCAACAGTAAACCAGAGATGATACTTCCTTATGTCACGGGGGTCTTGTGAAGACACATTAAATTAACATCTGTACAGCATGCGAGTGTCTTGGATGGAAGATGCTGTGGGAGCACAGTGTCATTCTGATTATTACCTTTAGCCATCTGCTCTGTGATGAACAGGGCCCTCAAGGTAAACTCTGCTTTGTTTCCTTCTGCACCCTCGTGTCTGAAACTGTAAGGTGTGGAGCACCCAGTGAAGTCGACGGGAGCTGCAGGTGTTGAATGCTTTGCAGGCTTGGGCCCTGAGTAGGCATTTTTCCCATTGATTAATAATTGGACTGTTAGCATCTTTTAAAAGGTTTCTCCGAAAGCACCTGGAAAAGCAACACCCAGATAGCTTTTATATCCCCATTTTAGGAAGAGAGGGCCAGATTCTCAGCTGGTAGAAGTCAGCACCGTCCAGGGAGCTCTGGTAATGGACACAGGCTGAGGAGCCGGCCCCAAGTGTTTTAATGATAAAGGAGGAAGGAACATGAATTTCTGCTTTTGAGATGAAAATTCATATGCAAAGTTTTGGACTTGAAAGAATTTTCAGCCCGAATTCTAACAATAGGGTTACCATACGTCCGGTTTTTCCCGGACATGTCCGGCTTTTTGGTAATCAAACCCCCGTCCGGGGGGAATTGCCAAAAAGCCGAACATGTCTGGGAAAATACTCCCCCCGCCCCCAGTCTCCTGCTTACCTTGGCTCCGGCAAGCTGCAGGCAGATTCCCCCGCGGCAGCGGCTGCTGCTGCTCCCCCCAGACACCTCAGCTTTGTGTAGCTGAAGAGCCGAGCTGCTCCAGCGCTACCGGCTTCACGGTTTGCCGAACAGCCCCCAGACCTCCAGACCCTGCGCCCCCGGCCGGGCGCTTCCCCTCCCAGGCTCTGGCTGCGCTGGGGAAGCACCCACCCGGGGGCGCAGGGTCTGGAGATCTGAGGGCTGCCTGGCAAACCGTGAAGCAGTAGCGCTCAGGCAGCTTCGCGTGGCTGCGAGGGAGGAGGGGGAATGCGGGGCGCTCAGGGGAGGGGTCGGAGTTGGGGCGGGGACTTTGGGGAAGGGGCGGGGCCGGGGCGGGGCGTGGGGCGGGGGCGGGGAAGAGGCGGGGCCAGGGACCTGTGGAGTGTCCTCCTTTTTTAAGGTTTAAATATGGTAACCCTACTAACAACCACCAGAAAGGGGAGTTTCATTTCATGCTAGCAGATTTCTCTCTCTTCAGGGTACATCTACACTTCAGTTGGGAGTGTGCTTCTCAGCTTGGGTAGACAGACATGCTAGGCTCTGGTGGAGCTACGGCGCTGAACATAGCAATGCAGCTGGGGGTAGCATGGGTCGTGTCTTGGGCTAGCCATCTGAGTACAAACCTGTCCAGACCCCCAAAGTATGTACTTACATGGCAAGCCTGAGCCACCTCCTTCGCTCCCCCCGGCTACACTGCTATCTTTAGCACACTAGTTTGAGCAGAGCTAGCACATGTCTATGGAAGCACCCTCCCAGCTGCAGTGTAGAAGTACCTGTTGTGAAAACATGAAAAGTCACTTACCTGTGGAAGAATTAACAGATACCGCTGGGTGGGAAAAAAACAAATTCAGCACATAGTGCTTAAAGAGCAGGAGATGAGAAAGAGAGAGATATTACTGCCACAAAAATAAATACACCAGGAAATAAACTGAGCCCTGTTCCTTCAATTGGGCATTAAATTGCAAGAAGCTAATTAAGTGATATCATTTGTTATTCAACAATGCAAACACCAAAGGGAGGAAATAATGAGCTTTCTACATATGAAGAAGACAAGAAACAGCTCAGATGTTATTTGTCTAATATCATAAGAAATTCATTAACTAGCCTGTTAGTAGACATGATTCTAATGCAATCCTCTGAACTGATAATGAAACAGATTAAGCTGTCAATTTAATAAAAACCAATTCACAGAAATGGCTGATGCTCATTTGTGCTAAGGCAAATAAAATATGCCTCTGTTTTACAGCTTGGCTGAGGAGCTGTAGGAGAGTTTACTCTTGAAACACAAAGAAAACTTTATAATTAACTGGCCACATAACCAGTCTGTGGAAAAATCTATACAGACACTAAGGGAATCACACTACTTTTCTTAAGGAAAAAAATGAACAACCGAGAATTAAATGAGATTTGCATATGGTTCTGGGAGAGCTAGCTTCCACAGCCCGACTCTCAGTCGTGCCAGAAGGATTTGAGACACAGTGAAGGAAGATGGAAATAACAAAACTAATACTTGGCAAGTCTGTTCGTCTGACTATTTCAAAGCACTCTATGAACACTATTAAGCCACACAGAACTCCTGGCACATCGGATGAGAGATGGTGTGGTCCAAAGCATGGGGAACTGAGGTTTCCTTGCGCTATTCTCGGCTCTGTTAGGTGACCTTAGGCAAGTCACTTCCCCTCTCTGTCCCTCTGTTTTCATAACTGCCCTTATGCCTGTAAGTTATTGGTGGCAGGAATGGTCTCTTATGTATGTATAGTGTACAATGTAGCCCAGAATTTTATTGGGGTCTCTGGGTGCTACTGTAATCCAAATAACTATTAATGGTAATGGGATATGCCCACTACTGACATGCAGTCATAGTTGGCATGGAACACAACAGCTGTTTAACATTATATATATAATGTATGTTACCATAGTGCTCATTGGCCCTAACTGAGATCAGAGCCCTGCTGTGCTCGGTGTACATACCCATGAGAGAAGACAGTCCCTATCCCTATAAATTGGCAAACTGACAAAGGATGGGAGAAAGGGACTATTACTCTCATCTCACAGGTGGGGATTTGAGGCACAAAGAGATTAAGTGGTTTGCCCAGGGTCACACTGGGAGTCTGTAGCAGAGTGGAGAACTCAACCAAGATTCTCCTGAGTCTAATCTCAGTGTCTTCACCACCAATTTGCTATACAGTAATATATTTTTGTAATATGATGATGATGATTATTATTATTACTCATATTCATTACAAATAATTGAACAAAAAGTTTCAAGTACGTGTATTAATAATGGAAACTGGAGTTTGACTAAGACACCACAATCCTTTTAGAAATGGCAGGTGGATCATTGGTGACTGTAAGCCATCGAAGTCTCTGTTTTACCTCTCTCCTAAAAGAGCATCCCTTTGGCAACCCACTGCATACCAAAACCTGGGTTTGCCACCACCTCAGAAGAGCATCACCTACTAAACCACCATGGCCACTTCTTTCTTGCATCGATCCTTCGTTCAAGTATGACCTGGCCTGATGCTGCAGAGTACGCAAGAGCTGACGAGTTCATAGCCTGAAGAGACAGGGCTCCAGGCTACAGCATAAGCATCCAAAAAAGCACCTGGAAGATGATTATCTAAACTGAACCTCCAAGGCTCACTCCTGCATAGTTCCTATCAGAATGTGAAGTCATTTATCACTGAAACAAGGCAGCTGAACAAGTTATACAAAGCCAAAGAACTAAAATTAAAAGCAGGCCAACCCCACCTATCGCCTACGGGATGAAAACACATAGCCAGGGGTCTCTGGATACGTGACAGATGAATCATCCTTTGTTTGAATTAGTTGTTTTAGCCATTTTCTTTGTCAACCAAATGCTCCTTTTCCAATATCAGACCTTCCATACCAACAGCATCATGGTCATAATTTTCCACAGCCATGCAAAGCATCTCACACAGGTTAATGTAGAGGTCTCGCTAATGCCAAGTAGTCCCAGTACTGGGCTTCCGTCTCGTACCACTGCCCTTTGTAGTCAGCACTTTACAAGAGGAGAGGAACATTTTCATCACATAAATCACCCCCAGAACTAACATGCTTCAGATTACCCGTGGAAATGCTGCCGCCTTCCTACAGTATTCCTTCTGTCTCCCATCTTACCCATGTCTCAAAGGGTCTTAGACTTTCTTGAGACACATGAAGATAGATGATCCAGTTCTCTGTGGTTTGTCAGAGCCTTTCAAACTCCATAATAATTATGAAACGATAAGCTGTTTGGGACAAGGCTACTACGTGTACTGTGCACAACGGGGTCTCCATCTCAGTTGGTGTCTCTAGGCTCTACTGCAATACAATATTAACTATAAACGCCAGAGCAATATCATGTAACATGACTAAGGCTGTTACAAATTATATTCTCAGATGGAAATATTGTTTCTCAAGAGGTGCTCATGCTACAGATTTCAGATCCACATTTCAAACAGCCCAAAACTCAGAGGTTTTGATCTGGGACCCAGTTCATCTTGAAATAGAAGGAAAATAAAGGATTTGGAATTAGCCAGGTAAGTCAGAAAGCAGGTGCATTTTATGCAAGCCACCAAAGAATGGGATACAGCTATAACAACAGCCCCTGGAAAAAATGGATCTGACACCTGCCGTGTGACAGGGGGATAACCTGTTGGGATCAGAATAGAAAGTTGAGTTGTCTGTTGCCACCACTATCATGCCTCGATTACAGATACTGGGTATGGCCTATATTTACATCCACTCTGTTCTGTGCAAGAACAGAACCATCCAGTCATTAGCATGGGTGGCCAACCTGACCTGAGAAGGAGCCAGAATTTACCAATGTACATTGCCAAAGAGCCACAGTCATACATCAGCAGCCCCGCATCCGCTCCCCAGCCCCCAGCGCCTTCCGTCTTCCAGCAGCCCCCACCAATCAGCGCCTACTCTCCCCTCTCCCTGCCCACCGCAATCAGTGGTTTCACATGCGCAGGATGCTATGGGGAGGAGAGGGGAGGAGTGAGGGCATGGCAGGCTCAGGGGAAGGGGTGGGGGCCTTGGGGGAAGGGGTGGAGTGGGGGCAGGGCTTGGGGCAGAGCAGGGGGTTGAGCAGTGAGCACCCCGCAGCACATTAGAAAGTTAGAATCCAGGGGCGGCTCCAGACACCAGCACGCCAAGTGCGTGCCTGGGGCGGCAAGCTGTGGGGAGCGGCATGCCGGTCACTGTGAGGGCGGCAGGCAGGCGGCTTTTGGCGGCATGCCTGCGGGAGGCCCGCCGGTCCCGCGGCTTCGGCGACAATTCAGGAGCAGGGACACTGAAGGCACGGCACTGGCGGACCTCCCGCAGGCATGCCGCTGAATCCGCGTTACCAGCGGACCTCCCGCAGGCACGCCACCGAAAGTCGCCTACCTCCCGTGCTTGGGGCGGCAAAAAACATGGAGCTGCCCCTGTTAGCATCTATAGCTCCAGCCCCGGAGTCAGTGCCTATGCAAGGAGCTGCGTATTAACCTCTGAAGAGCCGCATGCAGCTCAGGAGCCACAGGTTGGCCACCCCTGCATTAAGGAGACACAATAAGTTATAATTTACAACGCTGCTGACTGAGAAGATTTTAATGCTGAGTTTTGAAAAGCTGAGTTGCTACGTCCGTTCGACTCAGAAACAAAAACAAAAAAGTCAGGAGCTGGGTGCCAAACCTACATGTATCAAAAGAAAGCAACACGTCTGCATGAACCCTTGTGAAGTGGCACTTCTTCTGTCTGCCCAACCCCTTTACATCCCTCTTCACTACAGGTTCATTCCCTGGGGGTCCCAGGCTGAAAAAGCCAGGTTAGCTTGTGGCTAGGGCACAGCAGTTCCTTCTTTTCAATGCTTTTGTTCCCTCTTCGATCTAAGCCCTTTGCTGCAGTAACAGTGGTGTCCTGGGCCAACTGATGGCTAGAGAATAGGGTAAACAAACAAGTAGGGGAGTTCCCTACACAGCTATTGGTCTCCCTCCCCAAGCACTGCAGCAGCCAAAAATCAGACAACAGGCATCTATGCGGTTTATAGTTAGTTGCTGTACCGGGGAGCAGAAACAGCCATGGTGGTAGGAGCTCTTCTCCCCCAGAACTCAACCTTGGCCTTTCTTGAAACTGAGGTCCTGGAGGGACCATGGCCTCTGGTTAAAACCAGCATCTTCTAACAGCAGCAGGCAAGAGCATAATTTTCCAGCCATCAGTAAATTACAGGGAAGATATCCTGGCCATAGTCCGATGCATCGACAGAGCTCCTGATCTCGTTGTCCATCCATGTTAATTAATCAAACTTAATTTGTGTTAACACAATTAAACATTGATTGCAGAAGACTTGTTCCTCTATCTCTTCATTCAACCTTCTTGTGGTTTTGTTTGCTTGGGTGTTTTCTTCTCCCTCATAATATAACTGCTGTCTTTCACTGGGAACGTAAGGATGGCAGAGTGAGGCCTTTGCTGGCTGCCTGTTCAGCTGAGCTGTTGCTGCAGTCTCTTTTAGGGGTGGGGTGATGACTGGGTTCATTTTTTGGATTTGTGACCCACTCATCCTCTGAGGAGGAGATCACAGGTCTAATGAGGATCCAGGGATCAAAGACTAGTTCTGGAGACAAGCAGGCATGCAGAGCCATCACCCCTAACTTGGGCAGGCACATTCTGAAGGAGAGTCTCTCCTGCTGCAAAATACACAGACTGTCAATATAATTAACCCATGCACGTTTTAATTAACCAGTTAGACAGCCCCAAACCTTTGCTTTATCTACTCCAGGTGATCTTTATAGATGTTAAGTGCACTCATGTGATTATTTGGTGGCACTAAAGCTTTCTACCCAAGAAAGACTATCTAGCAAATAAATTCTCAGTTGCTGGGGGCAGAGGATACAGAAGTCCCATATGTAAGAATATATATATATACACACACACAATGCTCCTCATCCTGTATAAAACCAGCTCTGGAATGAATGTAACTATTTTTTTTCCCACATGTACCAGCATTATAACACTAATTTAGGAATAGAAACAGAAAGAAATATTGTAGCCACTTGAGATTGCTGGGATAGCTTTTGTGGGCAGAATACCAGAGAGAAACATTCCTACTCTTCCAAAAAAGACCCCCGGATATTTAGGGACCATGAGAGTTCAGGACCTCCATTTGATCTGTCATCCAAATGCCCCCACCTCCAGAAGGCCTCTAACATATTGCTGGGACATTTGTTCAGTGGTGACTCAGCAAAAAGAAGAAAGTCACCGCCTGATCAAAAGCTCCTGGGCCAGGTGTACACCTCCCGCATTTCCACTGACAGGATTCTGGTGGAGTTGCACCAGGGATGAATTTGGCCCCGTGTGTTGAAAGCAGGCTTAGTTCTCAGCAGAACTGCCTCTTTGGAAAAGACATTTACCCCACTGCCATACGCTTGCAGTGGCAATGTTACCTGAGCTATCGTATGAGGGGTGGGATAATCACGCAGTTGTGGGGGAGAGGTCCTGACATAGAACATCTAGGTATGGAAGAAAAACACAATGGAAAATCACAGAGACATATAGGAATACACAAAAGCATTCCCATTTTGTTGCAAAATTGATAGAGAAAATTGATCCAAAGGATTTTAAAACAAGTACACAAATTATCACTCCTACATAAAGGTTAACAGCTCAAGATCTTCTCCAAGAATGCTGGAAATAGCCGAAGGGGACACAGTCTCTTGTATAAAGTTCTGGGTACCAACCTACCACAGTTTTGGCTAGAAGCAGATTACTTTCTGTAGTCATGAATTTGATCCAGGGCAAAAATCAAAACAGCCAACATAGCTATGGGAGATGAAAACAGCAACATTTGGCTTCCTGAGAACCCCGGGACAGGGAGTGGGTGGGAAAAAAGAATTTGGGGATTTTTGCTGTGGCAGAAATTGACCTTTTATTTTTAAAGGCAGCTTCGTGCTAATGAAATTGCCTTTCATTTTCACAATTACAAAACAAAACACTCTTTGGCCTTCTCCATAAAACCTCAGAAGCAGGGTCCCTCACCAGAGAGAAGTTGTGTGTCATTTTCTAGTGGTTTGTCTGGTTTTGTTTTACACATCCCAGTGGTTGGGTTTCCAGTACTCCTCGTAGGAGACTATTCCACAGGCTACTTATGAAAAGGCACTAATCACACACACACACACACCCCACACGCTGAAGGCTGAAGCTAGAATATCTAATACACAGGAGATTTCCTTGTCTCAGAATTTCATCCTATTACCCCTAGATAACCTCCTCCCAATGTCATCAACACATCATCTGCATGAACGAGGGGATATTTACAAGCACTAGTAGCAGAATACTTTTTATTTTTCTTACAAACTTAATCCGCCTTCCCCTCTGCCACCACGGAAGCACTATATTGAGTTCAGTGACTTTGCTGCCATCTCTATTTTAAAAGGTGTGACTTCCTTTCCTTTGCAATACCTATTTATGTGCAATTGTCCTAGTAACTGGTTACAACATTTTTAAAAAGTGCTATAACACATTGGCAATGTGTGTTTGTTTTACTCTCTGTGGCTGACACACTGCCTGTTACTGCTCTTACCTAATGCACGTAGAGGTCTGGTGCTTTGCACCTAGAGGTGCCAGGTTAAATCCCTGTTGATTGATGCACCCAAGGGATTGTTACAACACATTGGATATTTAGATAGAGGAAGCTGAGGCCCAGAACTATTTGTCCAAGGTCGCAGAGTCAGGAATAGAAAGCAGGATTCCTGCCTCCCATTACTCTAATTATAGGCAAGTGGTTATCCCAGGGATAGGCAGGCAACAATGCTAATAGCATTAGAACTTATTCAAGATCAGATAAGGAACAAAATAAATGGTGGTGGCTGTAGCAAACCAGCTGTTAATTCTCTAGTCTATCTCCCAAGAGACAGCTGCTATTATACATTTATGATGTGTGCTAGGATTGGAGCCATCCATCATAACAAATATATTGAGAAATCAATTAGCTGAACTCAGTGATATGTTTGAATTGAAGATGGCTGGATAAGCTGAACATTAAATGTTATTTACTCTTTGACACTCTAATAAGGAATTATATCCCAAAGCCGTTAATATTAAACACGATAGCCATAGGAATGTAAGCTTCACCACAAAGGATTAGACATTTTCTATCTAGTCCGATCTCCTGACTTTTGTATAAAAGCCTATATCATAGATGGCAAAAGCCAGAAGGGACCATTATGGTCATCTATTCTGATGTCCTTTATAAAACAGGCTATATAGACCTTCCCCAAAATCATTCCTAAATCAGATCTTTCAGAAAAACATCCAATAATGATTTAAGAATTGTCAGTAATAGAGAATCCCTTCGTAAATTGTTCCCATAGTTCAGGGGTCGGCAACCTTTCAGATGTGGTGTGCCAAGTCTTCATTTATTCACTTTAATTTAAGGATTTGCGTGCCAGTCGTACATTTTAACGTTTTTAGAAGGTCTCTTTCTATAAGTCTATAATATATAACTAAACTATTGTTGTATGTAAAGTAAATAAGGTTTGTAAAATGTTTAAGAAGCTTCATTTCAAATTAAATTAAAATGCAGAGCCCCCCCAGACCAGTGGCCAGGACTGAGGCAGTGTGAGTGCCACTGAAAGTCAGCTCGCGTGCCGCCTTCAGCACACATGTGATCAAGTCACCCTTTCACCTTCCTTTTGTTAAACTAAGCAGATTGAGTTCCCTGAGTCTATCACTATAAGGCAGGTTTTCTATTCCTTTAATCATTCCTGTGGCTCTTCTCTGAACCCTCTCCAGTTTATCAACCTCCTTCTTGAATTGTGCCCAAACCCAAATGTCTACTGTAGCCTGAGCCCTGCGAGCCCAAGTCAGCTGACACAGGCCAGCTGTGGGTGTTTAATTGCAGTGCAGAAATACCATAAGAGATAAATGAATTCTCTCTCTTTGGTGTCAGTGTTTTGAGTTTAATAAATTCTCATTCACCAGGAACATAACACTAAAGCTTTGCCTTCAGCAATGTATTCTGCACTTGAGCAGCTGTCTTGAAAATAGTTGAGCCCACATTATCTTTTAAACCTTTGTTAACACCCACATATCTACACCCTTTCCTGACAATCGGGACAGAGTGTGCTGGAGGAGATAAGACATCCGTTATCTAGTCCCATCAACAATCGCACCAGCATGTGCTGCTTTTTAAAGTGACTCTGTTTAAACTGCACTCCAAATTTGATTTACTCTCTCCAAACTGTGACATGTCATTCCATATTCTTTATGAAAATATGCTTATGATTTGAATATGTCATAACTGAGATATACTTTATGCAAGATGGCTCATGTGATATATCATTGAAAGGTTATGATTTACTGAATGTGATTATCCAATTTGTATGCCTGTATCCTTTCTGTATCTGAAGTTAGGAATATTGACTATGTATCTGTATTTCAGCTAGGCTACTTTGGGTGATGCCCACTGCTAATACTTCAGGTACAACAATGGTAAAGCCAGACAGGGTGGATGGCCCATCAGTGAGGACAATGAGTTGTGAAAAGCTTGGCCTTCCTGTGGATGCTCCATACTGCCACTGACTCATGGACGCTGTGATACTACAGGGTCAAGTGGTCTTGTCACATGCTACTAAAACATTACCTGGGACTTCTTGTAATTTTCCACTGTGAGGGAAGGGGGGTCAAGTTTGGGAAACAAAGGATTCTCGCCTTATGTAAATCCTATTTAAGGGTGGGGAGGAAGGCAAACAGGACTCCTCCTCTCCATGGCCTGACTGCCCAAGAAGAAAAACTGAAGGCAAGGGGGGAGTCCAGACTGAGACGGGGTCCAGTCTGAAAAGGAATATAACTGGAACTCTGAACCACAGAAGGTTTGCAGACTGCCTGCAACAATATCTAGGGTGAGAAGTACTATTTGTAACCAATTTCTTTAGTGAAACCAGCTTGGTTTGCCTGTTTGATTTTATTTGCTTAGTAATCTGCTTTGTTCTGTTTGTTACCCCTTTTACCACTTAATATCTGCCTTTTATAGTTAATAAAATGTGTTTTATTATTAAATCCAGTTTCTGTAATTTCTAACGGCGGGGGGTGGGATAAGAAGTGTGCACACCTCTCTCCACACTGAGGGAAGGGGCGAATTTCATAATATCTCTTTGGGTCTGTATTCCAAGGGAGGTGAACATCTGAGTGCTGGTGCAAGTCCCTTAAACTGAGTCTTCCCAGAGCTGATCTGCAACTGGTGTGGCCCTGCCTGTGTGTGTGTGTTAGAGGAGGTTTTAAGAGCCTGGCTCAGCAAGACAGGTTAAAGGGGGCCCATGCTGGCAAAACAGGTAGACTCAGTGGTATCTCAGCACATCAGGTGACTTCCCCAGGGATCGAACCATCACACAAACCCGTTTAGAACATGAACAAGCCATGGACATTTTATTAGCATGGGTTAGAGCAGAGTTAAGTACTATTTAACCCCTGTTAAGAGATCAAAGCAATGGTATGGGCAGGGCTTAAATGTCTCGAAAAGGGAAAATAGCTTAACAATGTGTCAGAAAAAGGCAAGCTAAGTGGAGGTGAAAGAACAAGTCACAATTTACCAATGCTAACACCCACGCGACACCTGTAGCCAGCTGAGCACATTTACAGTGAGTTACATTTCACAAGGGGTCATGTGAGCTTTGATCCATGTTGCTCCCACACACCAAACTTTGCTTTCACTGTCTGGGTTCAAACAACCCCCAAATCTCAAGGTAAAATGACCAGTGTACCTCCAGGATTTGGCTTCAAAAGTGCAACTGTCATTTTGATGGAAAGGTAAAGAAGAGTATCCTAGGTTTGAACCCAGAATTATGAACATGTTTCTCTGGTTATAGGTGCGCTGCAGTCACTTCCTTGCAAATTGATAATTAGCACTCTGCAATTGGCACTGAAATCTCACATGCCATGTGGTACTCTGGCAGAGCCTCAGGGTTCAGGAAGATAGAGTGGCAGCCTTGGGACCTAGCAGAGAGAGAGACCACCATACCTGATAAACCCACAGAGCCTTTAAGGGTAGCAGGGCCTGTGAGAACAGGCAGGAGGAGTTGTAGGGAGGAAGGGGGAAGCCAGTGGGTGGGTTTATAGCGAGAGAGCCATGTTGGGGAGAGGCCTAAGAGCACGTGGAGGGAAATCAAAATATTTTGAAAAGGGCAGGTAAGGACGAAGTTTTTCCATTGTTGAAGTCCCAGATATCCCCTTTTTAGAATTGGCTTCATCATCACTACACATACAGTCCTAACCATGGAAGACTCCATCCACTCCATATCGAGATGCCATCAGTCAAGGCTATCGCATCCATCGCTGGCTGAGGTGAGCTGCCTGTGGCCCTCTTTGGAAGGCACCAGCACCTCTCCTCAGCCCCAGGGCATGCTGCACAGTGCTCTCACTATGGGAGCTGGCCCAGAGTGAGAGAGACCAGGCGTTGTCAAGCAAACACGGATCTCCTCTGTGTCACATCTAGACCTTATCAGTCCAGAGTCCTCACTTTGCGCTGCTTCCCCATGCTGGATTGTTCTGGGTATTCCCTCACCAGCACCCTTTTCCTGATTCATTTGATCCTGCCCCACCACTCCTGTTTATTTGGCATTTGCTTCCTTTTCTGTCTCACTTCTCAGAAAACTTGCTTATCTCATCAAACATTTTTCTTCCCTTAGTCTGGCTCCCATTCCTAGAAGACCCATTTCTGCTTCTCTATTGTAGCCCCCTCTCTCCATTTTCCTGTAACTGCATCTGTCATGATCCACAGTTCCAAAAACAATGAGTCACGTGAGCTACTCTTTAGGGAACCTGCTTAAGAAAGAGTCTGCATATGTTTTTCCAGGAGGCTGTGTCCCCAATGCCCCAGCAACACAGTGAGCAGACTGCTGACAAGTCTATGACTTGAGCAGAGATCAGCACTAGCTGGTAATTAGTTAATTGTTCAATACAAAGTACTAATTTTGCCAGCCTGCTAGATTTAGGAAGTACATTGCATTTGACTGGCAAATGACTAGTGAATTTTAAAACTAATAATTAAAATTTCAACTAAGTCCCACTGAAATGCATAATCCAGTAGCATATTTCTACCCTAGCCAGAGGGCAGTGAGACAGAAGAAATTGGCTGGGCTATTTGGGTTGTGTGCTTGGTCACTTTAAGTCATATGGTATTGTTTCTTCTCCCTGATTGGATGAAACATTTTAAACAAGCAAATAGATAATGGCAGCATTTGAATTTATAGGCAAAGCATCATCATGATCAAATCTGTCAAACTTTCAGGATTTGCAGTCCCCTCCCTCCCAAGACATGGGGGCTGGCCAAGTATCTGTGAATAACGAAAATTGTGCCTCGTGGATTGTAGTGACAATTTTTTGTGAATCAGCTTTTTTTACTTCTTGAGCAGGTATTGTGCGCCATCATAAAAAAGGGGTCCTATGGCCACCCCCCATAACTCAAATGCTCATACTATTAAATTGTAAACCCCTTGGGGTAGGGACTGTCTTTTCGTTCTGTGTTTGTACTGTGCCTAGCACAATGGGCTCCTGGATGCTATAGGACAGGGGTCAGCAACCTTTCAGAAGTGGTGTGCCGAGTCTTCATTTATTCACTCTAATTTAAGGTTTTGAGTGCCAGTAATACATTTTAACGTTTTTAGATGGTCTCTTTCTATAAGTCTATAATATATAACTAACCCATTGTTGTATGTAAAGTAAATAAGAGTTTTAAAATGTTTAAGAAGCTTCATTTAAAATTAAATTAAAATGCAGAGCCCCCCAGACCAGTGGCCAGGACTGAGGCAGTGTGAATGCCACTGAAAGTCAGCTTGCGTGCCGCCTTCAGCACACATGCCATAGGTTGCCTACCCCTGCTATAGGAATACAAATAATAAATACATAAATAACAAGGGGGCCATATGAAGATTCATGACCCATAGTGAGCACCAAGCATGGGCGTCCACGGGTTAATCTGTCTTTTGCTGCTCTTCCTGTTTAGCTGCAAACTCCACAGTGCTGGAGTAAGAAGAAGTCTACATGGAGATAACTCTGTGGGCATGAACTTCCTCCTCTGTAATAAGAGCAGAAATGACAGTTCCCTTCAGATAAGAGCCTGAATCCCAATGAAACTTCACAAACAAGATACAAACACAGGCAGGAATTACTTCGCTTTCCCCAGCACTGGAATGCAAGCCACCTTTCGGCTGGAACATGGCAGCTGTTGAACAGCGCACAGCATTGCTGTGTTCCAATAGTAGACCAGCACAGGGGAGAAAGGCAACGGCGATTCAGGAAATTATTATACATTCAGTTATCTTAGCTGCAGTGCTGAGTAAGCAGTTGGTTGTTTGTGCTCTTGTCTCTAAGTTCATTGTCTTCATAAAAAGCAACACAATGACGATAGTTTAGGTCAGGGAGGGAAGCTGAATAACTTTGTCAGCTGAAACTGCCAACGGGCTGGGAGTCAGGATGGAATTAACCAAGGGCACAGAGGCAAACACCCTTCACTGGAAGGAAAGAGCCAGGGGAAATGTAAAGCTTCCAGGAGAGGAGGACAATTGCTTTCATCTTGTTTGAAAGAAGCCACCTCTAGCAGCAGAGCGTCCCACTAGAATCATGGAGCATTCTTTTCTGGGTGATGTTTAACTTAATCTTCAAATACCAGCCAAGAATGCATTTGGCAATAATCTGAGATGTCCAGTAATGAAAACCAGACAATGGTTGCCACTCTGTTGTTGAGCTTTATCCTTGCCATGGTACCTTTGACCCAGCGGAGGAACATAAAAGCCCACATCAGAAAGATTTAATGAAGGCTATGCTATGCTATGCCCAGCCATCCTGCTGCCGAAGGGCAGAGGAAGAGGGGGTGGGGGGGAAGAGCAGGAATAAAACAAAATAGACTAACTCCCCCCCCACTCCCCATGCATTTCCAGCAGAGAATGTGGATGGAATCTTCTAAACGGTCCCATTTGGAGGAATTACCACCACCACTTACTTGCAGGCAAAACAGAACATGAATCTAAGAGCGTGGGGCCAGAAAAAGGGCTATGCTTTGCAGCTGTATTAGTCTCTCCAAAAGTCCCATTTGTATTGCCTTGGCTTGTTCTTCTAGCTAAGGAGGAAGGTTAAATTGATGTCACTTCCTCTCCAATTCCCTGAACATGCAACATTGCCAGAAAAAGCACTCTGAGTTCACTGCAAACACAGACCCAGGCCCTGTCAGCTACAGATTGAGTGGAATTAGCCTTATAGAAGTATAAAAATATAAAGGGCCTTGGGCATTGATCTCAACAAACTGATTCTGGGAAGATGCATTTCCTTAAGAAAAAGCCAATCACAAGATCTGCCTTCAAAAGCACCTTGATGATTGTATCAGTCTGACATAGGGATGTGATCTGCCAGGAGTAGGGATCAGGTCTTGTCATCAGTGACTGGGGAAAGTAGCCAGCATCATTGCTTTTGGCATGTTATGTTTGAGATTGCTAGATTTGCTGGCTGAATAGAATTAGACACATCTGCAGTCACCCATGCATTTAAACCCAGACCTTTTCCTTCATCGCCACTTCATACACGGGCTCATTCAACCTTGGGTTGAAACTTGTTCAGTTCTTCCAAGCGAAATATTGCTCAGTATTCAGATAGGAGATCTCTAAAGGGGGCTTAAGGGGGGGAAACCAAAGTGCTGCTGGAAGCGGTGCTGCCAAATCAGTAGATGGAGCTCTTCTCTCATCGACAGTCCCAAGCATTGTGCCAGGGTCAGGGGGATAATGGTGATGCCATCTTCAGATAAGACATTCAATCAAGGTCCTGAGCACATGGCACATTTTGCAATAGTGGAATGTTAACTTCAGTGTCCTCTGCAGCTTCTAAATAGAGTTTCAGCTGGGAAAAGGATTCTTTATTTCCCCTCATATAAAATCCTGTGTATTATTATCTGTGATGTGTATTATGGTCGCACCTACAGGCCTTGACTGCGATCAGGGCCCTGTTTTGCTATGCACAGTAAAAAGCCTGTCTCAAACCCTGTGTCTGTATTATAAATCCTAATTTTACAGATAGGAAACTGGGACACAGAGAAATAAAGTAACTCACCCGAGGCCGCACTGGGAGTTTGGGAATTGGACCCAGACCTCCAGACTCCCAGTGCAGTGCCTTAATTACAAACGGTCATTCCTGTCATAGTTCTGCTGCCTCATTTCACCCCACAAGCTCCTGCGTTTCAGTGTCTGTAAAGTGCTTGGGGATCTTTCCGAATGAAAGAGTCTGTGGGTGTATTACGACCCTCTCGTTTAGTTTTTACATTGACAGCAGGAATAAGAGGCTAAAGGAATCAATTACTATGTTTGCAAGAGATGAAATTGCCTGGAGCTCATTCCTGAATGAACTGCCCTTGGGATTCTTTGGAAAGCATCACCTGTGTTTCTGATTGCTTCTGAAGGCAGAAGGGGTTAATAGAATTCTCCGTCTCTCCCATCTTAATTGGCTCAGAACTCCTGGCGCACCATGTGCCAGTCAGTTGTTCTGGGCTAACAAGCTCATTGCCAACAGCATAGGTTCTATAACAGGTTATACGGCCACTCACTGATCCTGGGCCAAACTCATTGCTGGCGTAAGAGGGGACACAAGTCCATTAAGTTCAGCTGAGTCCAGAAGTGAGTTTGACTCAAGCCTTCACACCACACATTTTACCATTACAGAAAGAGAAAGAAAAACACCAAAGACATTTACAAAAATTCCTCTCATTGGACTCACTTGTAGTCCTGCTGGAATCAATGGGAGTTTTGGATAGCACCCTGAGAAAACAAAACAGAACAATTCTTCTAAATGCAAAAGGGTCCTTTCTCAGAAAAGCAAAACCAAAGAACATGACTCAGTTAATTGGGCTAACACTTCCCCATCGCACAGTTTAAGCCAGGCCTGCACAACTCGTAAAGCGGCGAGGGCCATATTACTCCAAAGAAAACAGCTGAAGGCCGAAGCCCCTGGCCCTGCCGAAACCCCCCCCCCCGCCCCCCCCCCCCCCCCCCAAAACACAACACCCTGCCCAGCAGAAACAAACCCTCCTTCCCCAGAAGGGGAGGAGGGATAGCTCAGTGGTTTGAGCATTGGTCTGCTAAACCCAGGGTTGTGAGTTCAATCCTTGAGGGGGCCACTTAGGGATCTGGGACAAAAATCAGTCCTTGGTCCTGCTAGTGAAGGCAGGGGGCTGGACTCAATGACCTTTCAAGGTCCTTTCCAGTTCTAGGAGATAGGATGTCTCCATTAATTTAAAAAACAGCAGTATTGAACCTTTGTAATATGTTATAGTGGGTTCCTAAGATAGTATAATTAAGGTAAAAGAAAAATGTCTTTTTGCTAGAAGTAGAATAAGATCTTTCCCCCACTTTGTAATCAATTGCCCTGTTGAATGAATGAGGTGTGAATGAGGAAGGCATGGAAGGCAGCACCTACAGACAGCTGCAACCCTTGGAGAGGGGATGGGAGCCAGACCAGATCAGTAGACCAGGTCAGCCATCAAGTCACCACTTGCCTCCTCAGCCCCACTTCCCCACCACCGGCTCACCTGCACCCCCGCCCCTGCCCCCCCGCTCGCCTTCTCCCCCCCCTGCCACTGCCAACTCGCCTCCTCAGCCCCCTCTCTCACCCGCTGCTTGCCTACTCACCCCCCGCGGGCCGCACAGTGAGCCTACGCGGGCCGCATGCGGCCCCCGGGCCGCATGTTGTGCAGGCCTGGTTTAAGTCTTCCACTGCCAGCATCTCGCTGACATGGGATTACAGATCTGTCTGCTCTAATGAAGAGTGAGACATAGGGTCTGCAGTGAAAATTAAAGATCCTGAACACACACTTAAAATACAACTTGGGCAACTTAGTTGCACTGACATCTTAATTAGAAATTGTCTAACTTTTGAGTGCTTGACTTTTCAACCTTCACGTTAACAGGTTTGTTGTATGTAATAATACTACATTTTAAAAACATCTTTCATTCCAGAGGATGCCAAACTTTTATAGATTCAGAGCTTTAAGGGCAGCAGAGACCATTATGGTCACCTAGTCTGACCGCCTGCAAACCGGAGGCTATAGAATTTCATGGAGTAATTCCTCCATCAGGCCCACATCTTGTAGTTGAACTAGAACTTTTAGAAAGACATCCAGGCTTGATTTAAGGACTCTGAGCGATGGAGTATCCACCATATCCCTTGGCAATTTGTTCCAATGCTCAAGAACGGTCACTGTTAGATGTACACTTGATTTCTAGCCTGAATTTGTCAAGCTTCAGTGTCCAGCCCTTTGTTCTGACTCTGTCTGCCTTGATCCATATGCAGGAATCATTCCACCCACTAAAGAAATGCAGCCACTTCTGTTCACTGGGTCACACAACAATGCTACACAAGCATGTAGGGCAGGAAGAAAAGAATCCTGCAGCCCATTGGAAATGTGGTGAAGAGGCAGAATGCAGGTACACAAACAGGAGTTTGACTAGGAGCATTAAAGGCACCATTTGCTTTGTAATTAAGATTTGCACACAGAGATAAAGACTGGCTTGGTGCAGCCCCCACATGCCCAAGGCACCATGAAAGATGGTGGCCAGAAGCACATAGGCAAACATGATAGCAGACAATCACCCATTTCATGGTCTGCTGTGACCGACAGCACGGGATCAGACAAGGTACCAAAAAGAAATGTGGTAAGTTGGCGAGGGCCAGGGGATTTTTGCAGTCATTCTTCCTTTCTGCATATGTCTTCACCTTGCATAGGATCGTGTCCTGGAGGCAGAAACACCAGCAATAACTTAGTGTTATCAGGCTGACAAACCACAGAGGTAAAGGGGTCACCGGTAGGAAAGATTTCTCATCTGATATTAATAGCATCCCATGTCAAAGCCTAAAACCTCATTGTACACTCCATCCTGGCCCCGCTCTGCAAGAAGTCTGTGTGCAGTGCATGGAAACTGTTCTCCCACTCCTTGCAATCACCACTGAGAAAAGTGATGTGCTCTGGAAGAAGCAAACACTGCATACAAACCTCCCCCAAACACACACACAGACTGAAAATATTTATGATCCAAAGAACTCAAAGGGGAGTTTGCCTTGGAATAAAACACCAGCTGCAGATGGGGCCTGGGTTTGGATTTTAGTGCTTTATGAGGACTCTGACCAAACCGTGCTGCTCTGTAATTCCTCCTGAACTAGAGATTAAGAGGATGAAGACACAAGCCTGGAAGAGCTCACCTATGGGAAGTTTATTGCACTCATTGTGCCAGATCCCAGGGACCGGCTCCTCTGTGCCAGGCACAGCTCCAGGAATGAGGGTACCATAAAGGTCGCTCTGTGATCTTGAGCTGCCAAGCATCAGTCTGCTCCTGAGAAGCAACTTAAAGCAGCCTCAGGACTCCCAAAGGGCCTGATTCAAAGCTCTCAAAGTCTCTTAAGTGGCTCCAGCTCCAAAGCTTCCAAGAGGCCCTTCTGGCAGCCCTACATGAGTGCTCCAGCCAAGCCTCATCTTTCAGCTGACCCTCACGCCCAAAACACATCCTGAGGCTGGGAAATGAGAGCTAACAGAGAGCTCGGGTAGCCAGTTGTATGCCGGTCGGGGATCCCCCTATGCCATACCAATCTGTGGGAGCAGGGCAGAGCAGGCAGAATAGTTAGCCCACTACATTTTTTTGCTTGTTTCGCTGTATTAATGGAACAAACCTTGAACTCCTGAGTTTCCTTCCCTGATCATCATCGGTCCGGCTCTCTCTCACATCCTGGGTGTGACTGTGAGAGAGAAAATGTTTATAAGAGTATGGCTCTTTGATCTTTTGTAAGTGACCCTTTTACAACTCAGGAGCAGGACCCTCCTAAGGAGGGAAGCACGATGGTCTATAGTGGAATCAGCTCAGAGGACTGGGTGCCCCATAACTGTACAATATTGTTATCAGATTACTGTGCTGGGACCTACCACTGCCATGGGATTAGCCCAGACTATGAGCAGTAGCCCAAAATCAACCCAATTAATCATTGCTATTAGGCTCCTGGAAAAACACTCCCATCCTATCCTTAATCTGTCTCTCAGACATTTCTTTACCACTGTTTACCAGAGTACCTGAGGAGTGAATGGAAAAGTCTTATACATCTGAATGGCAAACTCCTATTCAACCGAACAAAGAGTGATATCACGCCTATAGCATTTGTTTTAAAGCAATCCATAGAACTCCATAGAAAATGTTATATCCTCTACTACAGAATTCCACACATTGTTTTTAAAAGACTGCAGAAAGGCTGTAATTCAGCATTCTGTTCTATAGGTGTTTGGAGTAATTTCTACAGAAGCCAGTTGGTTTCACCCATATTCAAGTCTAGCAGATTTTTTGGTAAGGGAATAGATAAAGGGACCTCCTGCATGATAAAGGTTAGTCTCAGAAAACATCTCATTCTCTGCAAGTCACCATGCCCTAAGAGCAGCTTCCACCCACTTGGCACCTCCGATCAGCCTAGCCAGAGTAAGGCATGCTGGGAGACCTTTCTCTTATAGACTAGGGTTGTGTCGTTGCTCTCTACACGCTATGGGGTAACCACACTGGCACAGCTGGATAACCATGTTTATTACCTGTGTACAAGTACACAAGGCCTAGCTACTTGTCTATGCTGCTGCTCTGGCATGGTCCTCATGGCTTCTGCACTAGAGGAGACTGGGAAGCCCACTAGAGGGTTCCCAAAGTATATAAAGAAAGTTTACCCGATTCTATACACTACAACTGGGAGAATCCCTCCATCCGCCACAGCACCAACTGTGCCCTCTCCCCAAAGCCAGAAACACACACACAGAGCACGGAGTGAGCCCCTCAGAACCATCCACACACACAGCACTGACGGTGCCCACGGAGCATTCACTGTGCCATCTCTCCAGAACCAGTGCCCTGCTGCGCTGACTCACCCCCTTTGATCTCTAGCAACAGCTCCCCTCCAGGAACTCTCACACCATAGCACAGACTTCACCCTTCTCCCTGAAGAATGCCTCTACCTCAGCACAGACATTAACTCCCCTGCAGCTGCATTTCCACCATCCCCAGGAGCAAAGTGAACTGTGTATTCTTCAGCTCCCCAGGCTGCCCCCTAGGTCTGCAGAGATTTATAGGCATTATATACCTCCTGCATCTTAGGTCCTGATAAACAGAGATGGCAGGAGGAGTTTAAATTTGCTGGTGGTTGCAAAATCAGAGAGGGCCTGGACTCAGTAGATCTTTCTTTCAGAGCCTCCAAAACTGTGCCAGTCAATTCCCCGCTCTCCTCCCCATTCTTGTTATAGCTCAAAGGTTTCCCATCCCTATTCTTTCTAACTACTTGAAACATCTGAGCTCTTATTTAATTACAGTTTTCACCACTGAATAACAAAACAGGCACAGGCTGACTAAAAAGGGGATGTAGTTTGAATTTTTCTGGAAAAAATATATATTGAGGAATAATTTGGAAACTGTAAATGCTATTTTCCATTTATTCCCATGTAAATGTAAGTTCACATCTCTTCATTACAATAGTCAAATAATTATGTTTTTCTGCATTAATAATATCTCCTATCTTAATCTAAAACACCTGGGGAAATTCATTTGACATGACTAAAACCTGGGATTTGGTGGATGAGGCGTCGTTATGTCTTTTTTTATTTTTATTTGAATAATGTGTAAATTCTATGATTGTATTGCACTGAATGGCTTAGTATTGTGGCGTGTATCATGACATGACTTGCATTAAGTGGTTCTATATCATGGTGTTTCTGTGGCAGCTATAGTAGGATTGTGGCAGCTCTGTATAGTGGTGTTTTGGGGCTGGGTATATTGAGTATTTTGCTATCTGGGAGCTGGAAGTCAGCTTCTATCATCTCTGTGACACAGAGCAGGGATCCCCTTGAATGTGAGGATTAGTTTATTACTATAGCACTCTCTGACCTGGGAGAGAGCCCTCTGCCACCCGAGTAGAGGCTGGCACCTGCACAGGCGATACCAACAGCAGGAGGACAAATATGAGCCATGCTAGGGCTGCCTCTCTTTCCTGTCTCCTTGCTCCTTGGTGGTTTCTCCTCAGTCTGAAGGGGAACTTGAGGACCCTGATTTGTATCTTGGCTGTGGCAACGCACAGAATTTGCACAAAACAACCTGAGTCCGGCTGACAGCCAAGTGGGACTTGACTGATAAAGCAAGTTTGATCTAGTTGGAGCCTGGAACAGGCAGACACAGGAGAGAGAGCTCATGCAGGAAACTGGTTCCAAATTCAGTAAGGAGGTTTCAAAATCTCAGCTTTTATTTCTCTCAGCTGCTTTCCACTGCAGCGCTGGAGCAAGGCCTCCATCTTTTTTCTCCCTGGCTCACACCTACTTCCTCTTTCACTGTTATAGCTGAGGAATACACACTGCCCTCGTCTAAATAGGAGCCTCACGTTTCTTAGCCTAGTAGAAGAGAAAACCTGTCTGGCTGCCCGAATTCCTGCAGGAGGGACAGTGAGACACTAAGAAAACAATTCCACCTACAAAAGCTCTTCAGGCTGAAACAGCTGCTTTTGTGGCTGCTTGGGTTTTTTGGCTGGTGGTCAGCTCCCCAGGCCCTCTCTGCAAGATACTCCACTTACTTCCTGTTCTCTGAGCAAGTCCCCACAGGCCAGTCCCCACAGGCCACAAGGCCGTGATTAATGTGCACAAAGCAGCCAGGCCAAAACACACAGCCTGATTCCAGTACAGAGTACAAGGCAAATTCAAGTGTGACAGTGGAATAAACAGAATACAGGCTTGCATCTGGTGCAACCCCATGCAGAATGTAACATGAACAGCAGTCGGCACAGCTCCAGCCTGACAGATTCCATAAAAGCAGTGTTTGCAACACAGCAGGTCTCAGTAAGAGGGACTAGAAGCTCAAGAGATTCATGAAGAAAGCTGGAGACTTCACCTCCAGGTCAATGGCTTGAATGGTCCCAGTCAGGAGCAACGTAGGGCTTGTCTACACTTCAAGCTGTGCTGCTGTAGCACTTAGTGAAGATGTTACTATGCTGATGGGAGAGCTTCTCCCGTTGGCATAGGCACCCCTGAGACACATAATTATACCGACATATGTTTGTAGCAGAGATCAGGGCTAAGAGTTGTTACTTGATGGCTGTTTATTGGCCCATGTGAAATGAGCTGGATGCCTCAATCCTGTCCCTAATCACCACGTGACAAGCACTAATTGGGTTTCCTTCCTGGCAGTCTCAGGAAAAGAGCAAAGATTGATCAGAATGGATCCTGAATAACCTTTACCTCATTAGTAATTTGTCTTACAGTCGCACCTAGAGGCATCAAACGAGATCAGACAGGGACCTATGGTGCTGCATGGGCCATGCATCTAATTTCTGGAGAGACAGTCCCTGTCCCCAAAGAGCTTTACATTCTCAACACAGAAGAGAGACAGAGGGTGGGAAGGTACTGAAAGGAAACTTCAAAGAATTTCATTTCAAATTTGTCGATAAATGGGAATCTCAAAGAAAATAAAACTGTCTTCACAAAATTTAGATGATTTCTTCAAAGTAACACTTTTCGTCAAAAATGTGTTTTGAACTAAAAATAAATGTCAGCTGTCTCTGCTCCAAGGCTTTGCTGAACTGGTGTTTGAGGGACAGAATGCTACAGACCTCTGGGGCCAAAAAGAGAGCTGGCCTACGAGATGGAGAATTGAGACATTCTTCCTCCTGCAACTCTGAATCACTTAGCAGATTGGAGAGGGCAGATCACAGCATCTCTCTGTCTGGCTAAAGCAGAGGCAGCAGCATGCAGTAAACAGACCAGCTCCTCCAGATGGATGAAGAAATCGACTAGCATCAGGGCAGGAGACCTGCAGTGGAGGTACTGTGTCACCAGTGTTTATATTTCAAACTGTGATCACACAGCTCAGCATCAGTCATACTGTGAAAAGGTCAAAAGGTGAGGGAGAGGGTAGCATTCACCTCTGCCTGAGGACCAGAACAGTAAAAGAAAGAAAAGTCAAATGGATTCACAGTTCAGAAGGAACTGGGGGCTGGAAAAAGAAACCATTCTGGATCAAATAGAACAGCTGGCCACTCGAGCGTACACCCAAAGCATGTAATTCCTCTCTGTAGAAGAGGCAGGTATATTCTCTGCTCATACATTGCACAGATCCCATGAAGCATCTCAACTTTACTGCCTGTCTCCCTTGTAAAGACCTGTTTTCATTCCTCCAATTCTATCTTCTGATCCTTGGAGGCCCTCGCCCCTGGAGTTCTTAACATAGGATATTGGACAGGCACCACTAAAAAGCAAACATTCTCAATCCACCGAAAATGTTATACTCTTCTACTACCACCTTTCAAAGGCAAAGTTTGTTTCATGGAGGTGGGGGGAGAGGGGGAAGACTCAGTTTCTAAAGCTGGTCAAATATTTCACAACAAATGCATTGCAATTCCACAAAGTAGCAGGGCTTGGTTTGATTTGACCACAGCCGAATCCTTTAGAATTTGCAAACATTTGTCTGACTTTGTTGATGGCACACATTCAATCATGGATACAAGTATCTGATGAAGAACACAAGCAGCCGGTTTCAAGTGGAGTGCCCCCCAAGGGTGGGTCCTGGGACCGGTTTTGTTTAATATCTTTATTAATGATCTGGAGGATGGTGTGGACTGCACTCTCAGCAAGTTTGCAGATGACACTAAACTGGGAGGCGTGGTAGATACACTGGAGGGTAGGGATCGGATACAGAGGGACCTAGACCAATTAGAGGATTGGGCCGAAAAAAACCTGATGAGGTTCAACAAGGACAAGTGCAGAGTCCTGCACTTAGGATGGAAGAATCCTATGCACTGCTACAGACTAGGGACCAAATGGCTAGGTAGCAGTTCTGCAGAAAAGGACCTAGGGGTCACAGAGGACGAGAAGCTGGATATGAGTCAACAGTGTGCTCTTGTTGCCAAGAAGGCTAACGGCATTTTGGGCTGTATAAGTAGGGGCATTGCCAGCAGATCGAGGAACGTGATTGTTCCCCTTTATTCGACATTGGTGAGGCCTCATCTGGAGTATTGTGTCCAGTTTTGGGCCCCATGCTACAAGAAGGATGTGGAAAAATTGGAAAGAGTCCAGTGGAGGGCAACAAAAATGATTAGGGATCTGGAGCACATGACTTATGAGGAGAGGCTGAGGGAACTGGGATTGTTTAGTCTCCAGAAGAGAAGAATGAGGGGGGATTTGAGAGCTGCTTTCAACTACCTGAAGGGGGGTTCCAACGAGGATGGAGCTCGGCTGTTCTCAGTGGTGGCAGATGACAGAACAAGGAGCAATGGTCTCAAGTTGCAGTGGGGGAGGTCTAGGTTGGATATTAGGAAACACTATTTCACTAGGAGGGTGGTGAAGCACTGGAATGCATTACCTAGGGAGGTGGTGGAATCTCCTTCCTTGGAGGTTTTTAAGGCCCAGCTTGACAAAGCCCTGGCTGGGATGATGTAGTTGGGAATTGGTCCTGCTTTGAGCAGGGGGTTGGACTAGATGACCTCCTGAGGTCCCTTCCAACCCTGATATTCTATGATTCTATTCTACCCACTGGAACACTCTGGGTATTTTGAAGCTTAAACACTGATTACCATTATCAGATGTTTATGAATAATTCTTAGATGGCCACACATTCATTTGTGAGAGTCACTGAATATGTTAATACTGCCTAAATTAGCAAATATGGAGACTGGTTTGGAAATTCTTTGCCAAGCCAAAAGAGATCAAAGTTAGTTGGATGTTTTCGTTAGCAAATACTAACCCAGCTCTGATAATTTGCCTGATTGCAGGAAAAAACAAGCAATGTAAGAAAGAAAAATAACCCATTTTCAGGATAAAAAAAACCTGTGCAAATTTAATTCACATAACACAGCGAGACCAACACGAGGTGACTGTGGGAGAAATCTGAGCCGCATTGAAATCAGTGGGAGTTTTGCCATGGGCTGCAATGGAGTCATGAGTTCACTCTGAGTGTTTTGATCAGAGCGCCAAGGTAATCGGATCAGCAAGTGTTGAACAGCATGCATATTAAAATGTGCTCTTAGTGTGCTCTTAGTCTCTTCAAGACACTTCCTGTATGGGTTTTATAACCCTCAGTCCTCTTCCCAAGTAGTGAAGAGCTGGAGTGGGGGGTGCAAAAGAGAAGTTTGAATGAAATCTAGACACCATTGAACTAACATGCCACGTGACTAACCTCCCCACTCTGCCACCCTTTTCATTGCTTCCCCCATCTCACTGTTGTCTGTTTTGCTCTCTGAGCCTAGTACTGTTTCTGGGCTATAGAAATAATAATAGCACTGGGATTGTCAAAGGGGCCTCAGTTGATTCTCAACAGGAGCTGGCCACCTAACTTCTTTGTCCCAGCGTACGGACTATTCTGCTGGCCCGGTGTCACACGGATGGATGCCAACTAAAATAAAAGGGGGTCAGTGTGGATAAGAAGCTATTTATACTTAACTGAATTTCACAGGGAAATGATTCCATGGAGAAACACCTATTATTTGTTATTCTGTTGTATTTTTATTCTATATAGGTCTGTATATGACTAACTCAGAGAGCTCAAGGATAAAACACTGTATCTGAATTCAACATCAACTGATCCAGTGAGTCAGACTTTTTCCATGATCGCAGGGGCATGAGTGACTATTTCAATAGAGTTTCATCTAAGCTCTCTTTTTTGTGACTGACTTCAATGCTGGTGAAAGGCATCACAATGATAGCACTGAACAGCATGGTCTCTCTCTATCCACAGAATCGGCAAGGCTCTCATCAGCCTCCCCAAGACCCTGTGGTGAAGGGACACATCTCTGGAAGCGATTTGCTAGTGCAGTCTCCATGGCCCATTTAATCCTTGACATTCAGCAGAGAAGCCCGTCAGCTGGCACTGAGTGACACGTTTTCTGTGGTGTGGGCATCTGTTAAGATTCAGAACTGAACAGAGACCAATTTAGATCAGAGAGGTCTCTACCAAGCTGTCAGATGCTATCTTTCAGGCATTGCACCCACCCCCAATCCCTTTTTAAAACCTACGGCTTCTTCCAAAAAATAAGATACAATGATGTGCCAGGACCCTGGCCTTCGGATCTGGAGACTTGGGAATGTTCACATGCTTACTGCTCTAGGCTAACGACCAGGTAGAAATACAATTTGGCTCACCTAGTTTATTCTCTACCTCGCTTGGGATGTCCCTATTGCCAGGCATATCAAAGGCAGCACAGAGCAGTCAGGGAGAGAGCAGGTGGACAAACAGTGCGGTCCATTGGATAGGGGACTGGACAAAGACATAGCCAATGGCTTGCTCTGAGATGAGGATCCCCACTGCTGAGTGCACTCATAAGCCAAACAATGTTTTCAGAATCCCACATTTAAATTATTTAAAGACATTTTCTGACTCTCACACAAAATACACAGTATGATCAAGTTGCCAGTCCTCTTTTCTAGCTGGAAATACATCTGCAGGTTAGGCAAAGATGATTTTCTCCTAAGCAAATGTCTACCAACCCTCTCTCACTGCAAGTAGCTGACAGCAACCATCCCCATGTGTTGGGTGGGGAAGAGGTAACATAGTAGGAAGAAGCACAAGAACTAACTTGATGGAAACAAGAAATAGATGTGTTAACTATATTGCCTCAGACCTAAATTCCTGGAAAAGATTTTTTTTTTCTTTTGTCTGCAACAGCATGGAACATCATTCAGGTGAAAGCAGCATACACACAATGTCCAATTTATGAAGTTGGGAGAAAGCTTGCAGACTGGACCTCATTACCAATTTGCATCTCTCTTCTATGAGGCCTCACTGGGATTCCAAGCTGCCGATCTTGTTGGTATGTCTGTCTGGCTGAGGAAGATGCAGAAGATCTGGAAAAAACATACTTTTATTTTAAATAGGAGGGTCGAGCTCTTGCTTTATCAGCTTCCAGTATACACAGCATTTTACCTGTCACGTGACGGGGTCTTTAGTAGCTTTCTTGCATCTATGCTGAGGGTGATAAGTCACCAAAGCCAATATTCTCCTACTCGCATCAAATAGCCAGATCTCAGCTGGTGTAGCTCCACTGACTTTAGACTGAGAGCCCTGTGGCACCTTATAGACTAACGGACGTGTTGGAGCATAAGCTTTTGTGGGTGAATACTCACTTCGTCAGATAACATGCATCTGACGAAGTGAGTATTCACCCACGAAAGCTTATGCTCCAACACGTCCGTTAGTCTATAAGGTGCCACAGGACTCTTTGTCGCTTTTTGCAGATCCGGACTAACACGGCTATCCCTCTGATACTTGACTTTAGACTGATTCTCTTTAAAGCAAGTCTAACATTCTCTGGTTGTGCAATCTTGGAAATAACTGCCCTTTGATATTTATCATCACAAACTTCTTGTTTTTAAAAATAATGCTCCTGATTCACCCAGTCTCTGCTTAAACTCCTGCCTCTCTCTTTAAAAAGGTCCTGATTAGGCTTTAAAAAAAAACGTTAATCTCAACTCCAACCCAACTGCTTTTGTAACATGTTTGGCCTGAATTTCCTAATCTTTTTACAAAGAACTCCAGCTTCTGCCCTGAGCTACATGTGTGCAATTGATTCGAACGGGAGATATGCTTGCGTATCTAAGGGTAGAATTTGCCCCACAGAAGCTGATGTCCATTGACACAGAACAAGGAATTCCTTTGGAGAAGAATATTAAGGAAACAGAATTAAAGGAGATGTGGGGGGCATGGAGGAAAAGTAGGTGATTAAATGGATTTTCTCCATGCTTCTATTCACCCATCTGTAAATGAATCTTCTGAAGGCCACACTGAAGTAGGTATTTATATTAATATTACAGTGACTGCATCATCAGGCCCCATTGTGCTAGGCACTGTACAAACACATATCAAGATGCAGCCCCTGCCCCAAAGAGTTTACAATCCAAAGAGAGGGAAACAGGTTAAATGACTTCCCCACGGTGACAAAAAAGGAAACAGAAGCCAGGGCTCCTGGCTTGCAGGCCAGGACCCTGGGCATCAGACCACACTGCCTCTCACTCTAAACCGCTCACTTACAAAGCACTAAATAGGTGCAATAATAAAGTTGTTTCTAGGCCGCAAAGGTAGGTTTTGCTAAAAACAGGGAAGGAAGCACAAAAAACATTAAAATATAGTAGCATATCAATGACCTGAGCCACCACTGTGTTACTTCTCAGGTGTATGCGGGTGTGACTCCATTGAAGATTATGCTGGTGTGAAACTGAAGCAATGCAAATCTTATATGTTCTTCTGAAGATTTTCTAAAAGCTGTGTGTGTGTGTGTGTGGTTTTGAAAATTAAAGGGACACAAATATCCTGAAAACTGGTCAATTTAAAACAAAAAAAGAAGTTAAAAAAAAATCAAGTAATTTCCCCTTTCTCTGCCTCTATTTCCCTCCCCTGACAAGTCTTTATCTCATCAATTTCAATGGTAAGCTCTTTGGAGCAGGGATTGTCTCTTGCTATGTCTGTACAGCACCTGGCATAATGGGACCTCTAGGTGCTACTGAACAACAGATAATGGTTTCCAGTACTATACCCCACTTCTCCTGCTCACTTTTGTGGTTTTCCAATTATACATTATTTTCCCCTCCTTCCTTTTTAAAAAAAGAGCTTTCTCTGCCCTTTGCTATGGGAAAGATACACACAAATACAGGAAACCAGCTCAGGCCTCGGTCTTCAATTGGGCTTACTACAGGACAAGGGGTCCTCCATGCAGGGTCAGGACCTTAGTCATTGGCTTTACAAGGGAAATAGTGACTATTAGAGCTGGTCTGAAAATGGGTTCTCCGACCCGCCCCCTGCCAGAAATTTTCATTTTTTCATGGAACCGCAAAAACCCAAAATATTTTGGCCCAAAATGGGAGTGGCAGTGCCTCATGGGAGTAACTGTCTGCTTATGCCCCCATCCTCTGTGGACTGGGATCTCTGGCAGGACTGCATCCCCTATAATGCCTCAGTCTCCCCTCCCGGGAGACTGAGACATTATAGGAGATGTATCAGGAAGTCCCCAGGTGTGGGTTTTGGCAAAAATATTTTGACCAAAAAAAATTAAATTTTCTGTGGAAAGCGGACACTTTTCACAAAATATTTAATTTTGTCAAAAAAAAAAAAAAATTCCACTGAAAAACCATTGTGACTGAAAATTTTCAACCAGCCCTAGTGACAATGGACAAAGGGCTAGACTGGGATACCTTCTGTTAGTACTGAGAAGAACCTTATCCCTTGAGTCTTCCCATTCACTTCATTCAAGGGTATCACAATGTAGCCCATTCCACATGTTAAACAAAGAGGAAAAAAAAATAGACAACTGACGTGCGCCTCCATCACTTGCATTTACAGTTAAAGTTATTTGTAACAGGAGCTAAATAATTCAAGATGAAGCTTTAATTTTTAAAAGTTAACGCCCCCTTAAACATTCTGCTGAAGTGGTAGAGTATGTCTACGCTACAGAGACTCATAGGATAGACACAGCCTATGTCGACAGAGGGAATTTGTTTGTCAGTGTAGGAACATCACCTCCCTGAATGACATTTAGCGATGTCAATGGAAGCCTTCCTCCAGCAACGATGTCAACATAGCTATGTCAATCAGAGGGGTCATTTTGTCACATCTCTGGCTGATGTAGCTAGGCCAATACAGCTTTTTGGTGTAGACCAAGCCTTAGGGCTGGTCTACACTAAAAAATTAGATAGAAGAGTCAATGTCACTCAGGAGTGTGAAAAATCAACATGCCAAGTGACATAGTTAAGCCAACCTAAGATCCCATGTAGACAGTGCTAGGTCAAGCGAAGAATTCTAGATCCTGCCTCTCAGGGAGGTGGATTTACTACCGCAGCAGAACCACCCTTCCCATTGCCGTAGTAAGCATCTAAACTGAAGCACTACCTCAGAGTAGCCTCAGCACTGCAACTGTACCGCTGTACAGTTTTAAGTCTAAACATAGCCTTAGAAACCCCCCAAGCAGTCTCGTGCTAGCACCTGGGGCCTCACAGCGAAACTGTTTCCAACTAGAAAGTTAAGCTGTCCAGGCACAAGATGAGGTGAATGCAAATACAAACAAACAGGATAAGAGGGGGTGAAAAGTAAATGAGATTGTTTAAATGCTTTCCATTTTAATAGTCTAATGTACCAGTAACAGAGGTAAGGAAACAGGTTCTCTTTTAAATATAGGGGCCAGATCCTCAGAGGGTGTAAATCAAAGCTCTATTGAAAATCAATGCCAATTAACACCTGTTGAGGATCTGGCTTGTGGTTTCTCTCAACAGTATCTCTGCAATTTCATGTTTAAAATTAAAATCATGTGGAGGCTGTGGTTTTAATAATATATTCTTTGATGCCAAAAGAGTAAAGGAAACGCCTCTCCACTGTAGCTTGCATTCAAGGCCAGAAAAGAACCACAGAATAATTGTATAAAATCCCTTACAGGAGTCGCACTGGATAATTAGTCTCTTCTTTCTGGAAGGAGCCCATTGCTGGGATGACAGTTTTAGAGTTTTACACATTTCCTCACACTCAGCCAACAGTCTAGTGTACATTATTGAAGGAGAAGTCCTGAGAACACAAAAGGACAGCCAGACGATACTGCCTGACAGGTAACCCATGGCACCACTTCCCTTCCACTGTACTAACACAAAACATTAGGTGCAGAGGCCTTGGTCAATGAAGAATGAACGGCATGTGGCCAGCCACAAATACTTGCCCTGAAAGCCTGAAAAGTCATAAAAGAATGTCCTGTGAGCATCATCAATCCACTCTCCCCAGCAGTGCTTTAGAATGTGGGTACCTGCAGCTATCTTAGAGCTTGGCTGTAGACAATGGATCATGTGGTGTGTCCTGGATGGAAGCTGGAGGCATGTAGGTAAGTGTAGCGGTCAGTAGGTTTCCGGTATAGGGTGGTATTTATGTGACCATCGCTTATTAGCACAGTAGTGTCCAGGAAATGGACTGCTTGTGTGGATTGATCTAGGCTGAGGTTGATGATGGGATGGAAATTATTGAAATCATGGTGAAATTCCTCAAGGGCTTCTTTTCCGTGGGTCCAGATGATGAAGATGTCATCAATGTAGCGCAAGTAGAGTAGGGGCGTTAGGGGACGAGAGCTAAGGAAGCGTTGTTCTAAGTCAGCCATAAAAATGTTGGCATATTGTGGGGCCATGCGGGTACCCATAGCAGTGCCGCTGACTTGAAGGTATATATTGTCCCCAAATGTGAAATAGTTGTGGGTGAGGACAAAATCACAAAGTTCAGTCACCAGGTTAGCTGTGACATTATCAGGGATAATGTTCCTGATAGCTTGTAGTCCATCTTTGTGTGGAATATTGGTGTAGAGGGCTTCTACGTCCATAGTGGCCAGGATGGTGTTTTCTGGAAGATCACCGATGGATGTAGTTTCCTCAGGAAGTCAGTGGTGTCTCGAAGATAGCTGGGAGTGCTGGTAGTGTAGGGTCTGAGGAGAGAGTCCACATAACCAGACAAGCCTGATGTTAGGGTGCCAATGCCTGAGATGATGGGGCGTCCAGGATATCCAGGTTTATGGATCTTGGGTAGCAAATAGAATACCCCTGGTTACATGCCTCCAGCTTCCATCCAGGACACACCACATGATCCATTGTCTACAGCCAAGCTCTAAGATATAACCGCATTTGCTCCAATCCCTCAGATAGAGACAAGCACCTACAAGATCTCTATCAAGCATTCTTAAAACTACAATACCCACCTGCTGAAGTGAAAAAACAGATTGACAGAGCCAGACGAGTACCCAGAAGACACCTCCTACAAGACAGGCCCAACAAAGAAAATAACAGAACACCACTAGCTGTCACCTTCAGCCCCCAACTAAAACCTCTCCAGCGCATCATCAGAGATCTACAACCTATCCTGAAAGATGATCCTTTACTCTCACAGATCTTGGGAGACAGACCTGTCCTCGCTTACAGACAACCCCCCAACCTAAAGCAAATACTCACCAGCAACCACACATCACTGAACAAAACCACTGACCCAGGAACCTATCCTTGTAACAAACCCCGATGCCAACTCTGTCCACATATCTATTCAAGTGACATCATCATAGGACCTAATCACATCAGCCATACCATCAGGGGCTCGTTCACCTGCACATCTACCAATGTGATATATGCCATCATGTGCCAGCAATGCCCCTCTGCCATGTACATTGGCCAAACCGGTCAGTCTCTACGCAAAAGAATTAATGGACACAAATCTGACATCAGGAATCATAATACTCAAAAACCAGTGGGAGAACACTTTAACCTGTCTGGTCATTCAATGACAGACCTGCGGGTGGCTATATTACAACAGAAAAACTTCAAAAACAGACTCCAACGAGAGACTGCTGAGCTGGAATTGATATGCAAACTAGACACAATCAACTCAGGATTAAATAAGGACTGGGAATGGCTGAGCCATTACAAACATTGAATCTATCTCCCCTTGTAAGTTTTCTCACACTTCTTATCAAACTGTCTGTACTGGGCTATCTTGATTATCACTTCAAAAGTTTTTTTTCTCTTACTTAATTGGCCTCTCAGAGTTGGTATGACAACTCCCACCTGTTTATGCTCTCTGTATGTGTGTATATATATCTCCTCAATATATGTTCCATTCTATATGCATCCGAAGAAGTGGGCTGTAATCCACGAAAGCTTATGCTCTAATAAATTTGTTAGTCTCTAAGGTGCCACAAGTACTCCTGTTCTTTTTGCAGAAACCTAAAGGATAGTCAGCCACAGGCCCTAGGATGAAAAGGACTTTGGAAATAACTCAATCATCAAGAAAAATCTATAGAAGGGCATGCCCAGGGCCGGCGCAACCCATTAGGCGACCTAGGCGGTCACCTAGGGTGCTAACATTTCGGGGGCGGTGACCGCGGCGGCCGGACCTTCGGCCACCCCGGTTGGCGGCAGCATTTCGGGGGCGGGACCTTCCACCGCCTCTGTCAGGGGCAGCATTTCGGGGGCAGGACCTTCCACTGCCTCTGTCGAGGGCAGCATTTCGGGGGTGGGACCTTCCGCCGCTTAGGGCGGCAAAAAATCTGGCGGCACTCCTGGGCATGCCAGATTCCAGGTGCCTGCTCATCCCCTTGAAAGGAGATGTGACACCTCATCCTCCATCTGGTTATCCAGAGTAATCAAAGTGGACTGAGCAGGATTATTACAAATATATGTGCTGGTGATGGTAAAAAGTCATCGTGCTTATAAAAAGTGTATGGAAAAACATCAGTGATGGTCACAATTTCCTCCCCGCCCTCCAGGTCTGATCCTATCCTCCAGGTCATGCCTTGACTCACTGTGGAAACTTACTGATCCCAAGAGGCTCTGATTGCCCCAAACTCTCCTTGACTTCAATGGGTGGGTGCTCGGTCTCCCTCAGGATCAGGCCCATAAGACAACGAGGACATTGCTAATTCTGTGCTGAAATGGGTGGAAGTTTTTCTATTCCAGGTATGAGAAATTTCATCATTGCAACAGGCACAGGGAACCATGCAACTCTTCTATAATTACGGGGCCACGTGAAGCCATGTGGGCAGCCAGCTGTACCCTCGCCCCAAGCCTCATCAGCATTGCTCAATGAGCCCAAGTGGAAGTGATTAGCAAGTTGTTGCCATAACAGCCTCTTCCCTCACTTTGTACAAATAAGGCACCATGAACAAGCCACGGCGTGAGTCCTGTTGAATCATGTTCTTCCCTATTGCAACATGGGAAGTCGCATTTTACATTGATTGGGAAAGCCAGGAGCAGCAACGGCAGTGGCGGGTTGAAAAGAATAGGCTTAGAGATGAAAACATATATATATTTTTTTAAAGTACTGGGAGAGTCTCCAAGAATTGGGAGTCAGAGGGTTGGTATGCAGGAACTAGCTAATACTAAAGTCATCAGGGCAGGCTTCTGCCCCAAGGCTGAATGGGGCACTCAAGCTTATGCAAGCAGCCCTTAGAGATAACGAAAGCCAAGCAGACTCCAGAGCCAGTGGGGAATCTTGTTACAGCAACAGAGATGACCAGAAACGGCGGGGGGGGGAGGGACAAAAATGGGCCAATACTACTCATCAGGGACAGCTTTCTAGACTCAAATTAAATGCCCGAAGACTAGCAGTGCATTCGTTTATAAGCCTGTCAGGTCTCCTAGGAAAACGAAGGGACTGCCTTTTGTTTTTCAGTGCTAGATTCCAATTATTCCACACAGAAGACCAGAATCAGACAGTTACATTTATGGGCACCTATCCCATTCACCCACTTTAGGGCAAGCTACATGGCTGGTGTAAATCGATCTATAGCTGGATCTCTTGGTAAACCAAGTGCAAGCAAACAATGTGTGTTTTAATATAGCTAAATGTAAATGTATACATCTAAGAACAAAGAATGTAGGCCATATTTACAAGATGGGGGACTCCATCCTGGGAAGCAGTCACTCTGAAACAGATTTGGAGGTTGTGTGGATTATCAGATGAATGTGAGCTCCCATTGGAAAGAGCTAATGTGATCCTGTGATGCATAAACAGGGGAATCTCACATAGGAGTAGAGAGGTTATTTTACCTCTGTATTTGGCACAGGTGACACTGCTGCTGGAATCCTGTGTCCAGCTCTGGTTCCCACAATTCAAGAAGGATGTGGATAAATTGGAGAGGGTTCAAAGAGGACCCATGATAATGATTAAAGGATTAGAAATCTGGCTTTATAGTGATAGACTCAAAGAGCTCAATCTATTTAGCTTAACAAGGAGAAGGCTAAGAGATGACTTGATTACAGTCGATAAGTATCTACATGGATAACAAATATTTAATCATGGGTTCTTTGATTTAGTAGAGAAAGGTACAATACAGTCCAATGGCTGGAAGTTGAAGCTAGACAAATTCAGACTGTAAAAAGGGTGTACATTTTTGACATTGAGGGTAATTAACCATTGGAACAATTTACCAAGGGTCATGGTGGATTCTAGGAATTATTCTGGGGAAGTTCTATGCTGTATTATACAAGAAGTCGGACTAGATGATCACAGTGGTTCCTTCTAGCCTTGGGATCTATGATTCCATGAAATCAGCATTGCTCCCTGGATCTTGCCCTCAAACCCTTAGATGCCTGTCCATTCTAAATGGAACCTTTGGAAGAGTGTGTCCACCACTCCATAAGGAATCAGGAGCCTACGTATATCATTTATGAAAAGCCCAGTGCATCTCTGTTGATGTACAAGGAGTAGGATTCATCAGTTTACCTTTCACAAAGGAGACTTCCAGATTTTGCATTTCATTTATAAAGTCTGCCAGTAAATCTCAGCCACAAAGCTTTGATTTAGAGATGATTTAAAGCCTTCAACTGCTTCAGGAAATAGATTCACAAATCAGGTTAATAAATTCTAAATACAAAGCCTTGCCTTATGAGCCCACCCCCTCTCCAACCTCCGTTTTTTTTTGTTTTTTTTTTAACTTTATACTTGGACTTTGACTAGCCAGTTTATAAATCTAACCTTCAAAGCCTTGCCAATCAGACAGGGAGAGCAATGTGAAATAGACTAATGTGGCTGTAGAGTTTGGGGGGGTGGGGAGGACGGTCAGTACCCCACGAATTGTGCTGGTTCCAGGAAAAGCAAAATATGTGGGTTGTTTTCTTGTTGATGCTGCTCTTTTAAACTAACTCCCCCACCCCAAGAGTCTCAGCTCCCAAATATAAAACTAGAGAGATTTCACCTGGGAGAGAGAGAGAGGCCTCATTATGAGAACTCACTGCACAGCAGGAGCTAGGATGACTTAGAACAGTGACTTTTCACTCAAGGCTGTGAAAAATTTCACACCCTGTGCAGCATATTTAGGTTAACCAAACCCTCTGTGTAGACATGAGTAGGTCAATAGAAGAATTCTTCCGTCGACCTAGCCACCGCCTCTAAGAGAGGTGGATTAACTCCATTGATAGAAAAACCCCTTCCATCAACCTAAAAAGTGTCTACAGTACGGCGCTACAGCAGCACAGCTATAGTGTAGGTTTACCCAAGGACTTCTCTACTCTTGGGATTCAGAAAGGATGGCCTAACCAGAGTGGTAAGGAGCATCCCAGCTCATTGCAATTAGAAGTGATGAGTGTCCCCTAAAATCACTCAAGCCCTTGCATTTTTATAGGTGGATGGCCCAGAAACTTTTACAGTATATTTAAAGTACTTATATGGCCTTCGTCACTGTAGCATCTGAGCACCTCACAAATCCCCCTTGTGAGGCCAGGCAGTGCTATTTCTCCATTTTACAGAAGGGAAACTGGAGCATGCAGAGACTAAGTGACTCTCCCAAGGTCACACTAGAAGTCTGTGATAGGGCCAGGAACTGAACTCCAGGTTCCACCAGCTCAGGCTGGAGTCTAACCACTGAACCATCCTTCCTCTCTGCACTTCAGAACAACCTGAGAACAGAGCTGCAGCTACACATGTACCTTTAACAACAGAGACATTGTCAAATAACTTACATTTTAGGCCTAAACTATGAAAATTCTTATATGAAATGAAGAGTTTATTTCATATTTTAAGAGGATTCCTCCTTCAGTATTAGGAACGCAAACAGAACAGCTATGGGTGAGCACTTGAGAACCACAAAGCAGGGTTGACCAGGCTTCTGGCTAGGGGCCAAGCTGAGCGCAGTGTAATAGAAACAGAATGGGCCCAGTTTTTCCCACACCATTGCACACATTTTAATTACACTGGTTGTGCAAGCAATTGTGGCAGTTTCGGAGGAAGGAGATCAGTTACAAAATTTCATGTATAATTGACACAGGCGGTTATGGAAGTTTGGGCAGTAAATTGCAAAAAGGTAGAGCATGAAATGAAAGGATATTAAAACCTAAGATGTGATTAAAAAGACAGATCTACATGAAATATGCTTGGGGTCTGATTCTGCCCAGTCTTATGCCCTGTGTTGTCATTCACACTTCTGCAAAGATTAATCATTTTTAAGCACACAAGGGACCATTATGATCATCTATACCACCCCTCCTGCATAACACAGGCCAACAAATCTCACCCAGTAATTCCTGAATCAAGACCAATGACATATGATTAAACTACCATACATTTTTGGAAAGGCATCCAGTCTTGATTTAAAGATTTCCTTGGTAGGTTGTTAGCAGTAGATAATCATCTGACACTAGGGCTACCATATGTCCGGATTTCCCCGGATGTGTCCAGCTTTTCGGTCTATAATTAGCCATCCGGGGGGGATTTCTAAAAATCTAAAAATGTCCGGGATTTCCCCCCGGTCGGCTATTTATAGACAGAAAAGCAGCAGCCAAACGCCGCTCGGCAGCCAAAGCCCCTTTCCTGCTCCCCCCATCCCCTGCAGCCCCTGCAGCCTTACCACGCCGTCCGGCCCCGCAGCTGTCTTCCCCATCCTCTGAACACTCCGCCCCCCTGCTCCTCCCCATCCCCTGCTTCCCATGAATCAGATCTTCGCGGGAAGTCTGAAAAGAAGCAGGGGCAGGCGGGTGGCAGCAGGTAAGCTGGGGCGGGGGGGGAGGAGACCTCCGGGAATGCGCGGCCCTGGCCAAGTGGCTCCCTCCGGCCCGGGCCGAGTGGCACCCGGCAGCCCCAGCGGCTCCGGCCCTGGCCCCAGCGGCTCGGGCCCGGCTCAGTCCCCGGGACACCGGCCCCGGTTCCGGCTGAGCGCGCCAGCCCGGCCCCAGTGGCACCGGCCTGGCTCGGGCCCCAGGGCTGGCAGCCCCAGTTCCGGCCAAGCGCGCCAGCCCATCCCCAGCCAAGGGGCACCAGCCGAGCACCCCCAGCCCCAGCCGCTCCGGCCCGGCCCAGCTCGGGCCCCAGGCCGGCGGCCCCGGTTCTGGCTGAGCGCGCCGGCCCAACCCCAGCCGAGCACCTCCGGCCCGGCCCCAAGCCCCGCGACCTCAGCTGGAGCGCAGCCCGATTCCTGGGCTCTTTAAAGCCAGCCCTGGTCAGGGGACGGGGGGGCGGTTCTGAGGGGGGCAGTCAGGGGGTGGCAAGTGGGAGGGAGTGGATAGGGGTGGGGCAGGGCAGGGGCGGGGTTAGAGCAGGGCTCCTCGCCCCCCAGTGTCCTCTTTTTTGCTTGGGGAAATATGATAACCCTACCCAGCACCATCACTGTTAAGTTGTGCTCTTTATCAAGCAAAATATACGAGGCCTGGATTCTCTATTCAGAGTCACTCTCTACACCAGTCATAGCATTTTACACCCACCATGCCCAGGTGTTAATGCAATCCCAGGTGCAAGGCAATGGACAATCAGTCTCAGTCAGTCATGCCTATAACCTGCATTCAAGTTCTGACCCGAAAGGATTTGAGTTTAACCCTCCGAGGAATGAAATTCCACAGAGGAGGGATGTGGCGTGCAGAGACCTTTTCACAACAATCATCCCGGGACATGAGAAGTACAGCAAGGCCTTGGAGAGAATGAAAACCTGCCTAGAGAAAGTGTGCAGGAGCAAGTCCCTGCAGAGCCTTATTTGGGAGTCTAATCTTAACATCGCTCCATTGCCTTACAGGACACCAGTGGAGTTCCCTGACCAGGACTGTATGGCCCAACTGATTTGTAATAAGATACTTTTCACCTCCAGGTCAGCAGTTCACTGGTATCTGTTGTCAAGTATCAGGGGGTAGCCGTGTTAGTCTGTATCTACAAAAACAACAAAGAGTCTGGTGGCACCTTAAAGACTAACAGATCTTTAAGGTGCCACCAGACTCTTTGTTGTTTTTGGTATCTGTTGAATGATCTCCTTGGACTAGGTTGATTATATCAGTTAGTTCCTAGTAGGCAATTGTCTACATCAAGACAGTCTCAGAAGGAAGGCAGGTGTGGAAACTACACCCCCTTCATAATCCCGAAGGATAATGCCCTTCCCCCCCCAGATCAGAGTTGAAGCACATGTGGAGAGAGGCAATGGGAGGCAGTTTACGCTATGCTCATTCTGAACGAACACAGAGACCTTCACTCCCAGAGCCATCTGCATGACACACCTGTGCTACATTCACTCACTGCTGGAGACCATGCAACAGGAGCAGTGGAGATTAACATCATCCCTCCCTCACCCACCTCCCCCCCACACGCGCACACACACACACACACAAAATGCTAATCAGCCTCCTGGAATAGCTAATTGGGACATTCCACCTGTGCTCTTCAGCCCTTGAGGTAATGAATTAACTACTGAGGCCTTCGGTGTTTTAGCCCCTATCACAGTAGCGAACATATTTTATAGCACTGGTCTTGTTGCACAGTTAAGGGCTGAGAGGAGGACTGTTAAAATGAACTGGTTTCTCGGAGGACTTTCCTATTTAACAAGTTTACCAAGATATTTGATTGTTCAGTTCTGGAGGGTGCTGAAAGAGATTTCCAAATACAGACACATACAGCAGGGAGGAGGCAGGTGGAAGGGAAATTAACCCACATTAACTGCTGACCAATGGGGAGTTTTATATTTATGGTAAAGCCAAAGAAAGTTAGTACAAAATGCTCCTCTCCACTTCAGATGGGATAGGAGTAAAAAGCAGCAGACCTGGGTAGGGGCACACAGACTCTTCCATAATCCCCTAACTCTGTGGAATCCGCTCTGTGATTTTTCTTCCATGCTCCAAGTGTCAAAGCACAGGTCTCCACCACATTTTGGTAACATCCTACAGTCTGAACATTTATCCATTTGGTGAGTATCTATCATGTTTGAAGGAAGTTGGGAAAGGATCACAAAATGATCCACTAACCAAGAAGGCAAGTAGATTCATAAACACTGTCTACAATAATTAAGGCTCAGATTTGGTCATGGATATTTGTAGTAAAAATTATGCACAGGTCACAGGTAATAAATAAAAATTCACAGAGGCCCATGACCTGTCTGTGATTTTTACTAAAAATATCCATGACAAAATGGGGAGGGAGGAGGGTCCAACACCCACAGTGGCTGGGGGCTCTGGGGTCCCCTCGCCACCTGCTGCTGCTAAGCTGCTGTGGGGGCCCCCTCACCATCCACTGCAGCTGGGCAGCTGTGGGGGACCCCCGGCTGCATGCAGGGGTTAGGAGCTGTAGGGGATCCTCAGTTGCCCACAGGGGTTGGGAGCTGTGGGGGACCCCTACTGCCTCACAGATAGGAGCTACTGGGGGCAGAAAATGTCACACAAGTCTCTGGAAGTCCGTGACCTCCATGACATAATCGTAGCCTTAGCAATAACTATTAGTTCACTAAATACTATGGTGATCACAAAGTTGGAAAAAGACCTGATCAAAATAATGCCAATTATTGTTCGTAGACTGGGATTAATTGATTGACTGATGAAAAGCAAATTAGAGAATTTCCACATTTGATCAAAATTTTGGTTTTTGAAAAAACAAACAGAAAAAATTATCCTTAAAAGTTTACTGAAACATTGTAAAGCTTACATTACCCCCCACCTCCCGCCATTGGAAAACTGAAAAGTTTTGACCAAAACAAAAAATGTCATTTGAAGTTTTCTTTTCAGTCCAAAAAAGCCATTTTTCATCCAAACCAAGCAACCACCTATTCTGACACAAACGTTCCAGCCAGTTCTAGCCAGAACACAGCTCAGCTAGGATATGGATATCTGGAGAAAAAGGGGTAAGAGCAAAGAGAACTGGATGCACTTTGGATGGGCTACTGAACTGACACTGCCAAACAGAACCTGAGGCAGACAAACTTTACTCTGAGACACAGAAGCTCTTCCCAGAGACCAGGCACATCAAGCTGCAACTTGAGTCTTCCTAGTAATTCACACACCCATGTCTCTACATGAAAGCAGCAGAGATGGAAAGGAAGCATAGTTAGGGCCTGAGCTATGCCAAACCCTGTGCAATTATAAGAGAGGTAAACATCTTATACAAGGATGAGCCATAGCACCTAAAGGGAAAAGGCTGAGGGATCCATCTCTCCTGAGAAGGTCATGACAAGATACAGGAAACAAGAAGAGACTTTTGCGCCTGGGAAACATTAACAATGGTGCAGACCAATGGAGGGACTGGCTGCACGTGCAAGAAGTAGCACTAAATTCAAAGTATTCAGAGCAAGTCAAAGGGGTACTGAGTGGGCCAGAGGGTGCAAACAATGGGATTATGGAACTTTTTACCTCATAAATATTAAGGCCAGAAGTGACCATTAGGATAATCTAGTCTGGCCTCCTAAAACAGGCCAAGGAAAGTCATACAGTCATCCCTGTCCGACGCCCATAACTTCTAGCTGAGACAGAGCATCTCTTTTAGAAAGAAATCACATCTTGATAGAAAGGCTTCAAGTGATGGAGAATCTATCACATCCCTAGGCAAGCTAATGGTTAAATACTCTCACTGTTACCAGCTCTAATGCAGGCAATAGGCTTTAAAGTTGCTGTTTGTTACTTGTTAAGCACCAGTGCTACCCTTGGCACAGTGCAAGGCATTCAGTGTCTGACCCAAGCAGTTTACAGTCTTCAAATAAATAAATAAATAACCACTCATCATCTGGTGGCAGTCTGGGGTCTGCTGTGTCTAGATAGGGTGGTTCTCGGTAGAGCTGCTGGAGTCCAGGTGTCCATAGTTCATGATGATCATAGCCAGCATCATTCCTGGCAGTCTTGGAGACTGGATGTTTCCCTGGAAGCTGCCCCTCCACAGCAGGGTTGCAGAGTGTTGTGGATAGGGTTGCCAATTTTGGTTGGATGGATTCCTGGAGGTTTCATCACAGGACATAATCTCTAATTAAGGATTAATCTTTAAATAGAATCCTGGAGGGTTGGCAACCCTAACTGTGGTGGCAGCATGGCAAAGTTTGCAGTGTAGCTGTTCCATAGATAAGCCAAGGGCCTCACATTCCAGCTGATCTGGCACAAGCTCTGAAAATTTACCCCAAAACCTTTAAAAGAATAAATAGATCCAATATAGCAGAGCCACTAAAATGGAACCCAAAGTGAGCAAGATGGGTGCATATCAAAATACAGTGTGTGGATACACAGGGCGTGATCCAAGGCCTGTGTAAGTCTTTCCTTTGACTATAGGCCTACAGTGACAGGACAATCTGAAAAAAGGCCCCATCACCACCACACCTAGGCCAGCTAATATCAGCTAGATCAATGGCTGTGTTAATGCTCCTATCCTCCTGCTATTTTTAACCCCGCAGCCTGAGCCCTGTGAGACAGAGTCAATTGAGCCGGGCTCGGAGACTCAGTGTCACCGGCTTTTCATTGCTGTGTAGACGTCCCCTAAGTGCTGATGTATGACTAGGGAGAGGTTTTCAAAGGTGCAAACGGCAGTTAGATATCCAACCTCCCATGGACTTTCAAGAGGAGTTGGGGTCTTAACTGTCTTTTGTGCCTTTGAAAATCCCCCCCCCAACTAGTAACCCACAGCACCCCCTGCTGGTGCCATAAGCAGCAGAACTCAGCCTGCTGTTTGTGAAGCAAGGGCTGTCGCTCTGTCAGAGGTTCCCCTGGATACCTCCACAACACTAACTGGCTCACTGCATTGAACAGTGCTGAAGGAGCCTCCAGGAGACAGGAGATATATCTGCCAGTGCCAGCAGCTGTGTTTCTCTCCTCCCAGACGAATGACAGAGTGGCAGTGACAAAGGCGAAAACCAATCTTAAAATAAAGTAACTTGCAGAGCCCAAAACCCAAGCCCAAAGGCACAGAAATGAGTCTTCCATGGTGGCCCATCTGCCTGTGTGAAACTCCACCCATGGTGGTTTGTGACTGACATGACCTTCCTCTGCATTGGAATCGGTTTGTCACAGAGCCCATAGCAGTGAGCTAGCAGTTTGTTCCTCTGGCTGCAAAACAAAGGGTCAGAGGTCCTAGGAAACCGCAACTGGGAACAAACATTCTAAGGAGGCATTGGCTGTGCGTCGGCACATGGCACTGATCTGGCAGCGAGACGGGAGGTATGGAGAGGTTAGTCCAGCAGTCTCTTTCAACCCACCTCCTGCTGCTGATTCTGGTTCCTTAACGTCGATTCCTCTATCTCCTACAGTTTCCTCCCCTCTGCAGACCCCTCAGTGTTGGCACCAAATCGATTATAGCAGAACTAAGTACGGGGCCAAAGCTCACTCTTACAGCAGAGGAAGAATACTTTCCCTATTCCACCAAGCTATTCCAATTCCACTGCAACATACGGAATCTTTCACGACCTTAAACTGCCCTCTGCAAATCCTTTGACCCTTTGCACAAACACGACCCAGCCCATTGCAGAATGATTGCCTCTGACCCTTTGGCCTTTCTCCATTGTTACAGATTAGGGAGCAATGATATGATTAGGCTTGGAAGGTTCACATTTGAAATGGTAAATACCGGTAATCATTGACTTCTCCTCCCCATCCGAGACCTTCTCAACCACCCCCATCATTATTAATTATTAACGTTTATGAAGGGGAAATGGTACAAACAAAGGGCCTTTCTGGAGATGGTCCCCGTTGGATCCACAAGTTTCAGGGGTATTTGGACCTGGGGGTTATGGGATTAATCACTGTTTCTGATGGATTGTCAGAAATCTTATTCTCTTCTTTATAATGCCTAGTAAACACAGTAGAACCTCAGAGTTATGAACGCCAGAGTTACGAACTGACCAGTCAACCACACACATCAGTTGGAAGCAGAAGTATACAATCAAGCAGCAGCAGAGACCCCAAAAAAAGCAAATACAGTACAGTGCTGTGTTAACATAAACTACTAAAAAAATAAAGAGAAAGTTTAAAAAAAATTGACTAGGTAAGGAAACTGTTTCTGTGCTTTTTTCTTTTAAATTAAGATGGTTAAAAGCAGCATTTTTCTTCTGCATAGTAAAGTTTCAAAGCTGTATTAGTCCAATGTTCAGCTGTAAACTTTTGAAAGAACAAACCTAACATTTTGTTTAGAGTTATGAACATTTCACAGTTATGAACAACCGCCATTCCTGAGGTGTTCGTAACTCTGAGGTTCTACTTACAATCACCTGACAGTTTTACATACAGTATTTGCAGGTATGAAATGCATGTCATAATAGCCATGAGACCTCCACAGATCACATCAAGCGGATCAGTTATTGAACTTCCTGGCTAGTTAATAAAATTGCCTTCAGCCTCAAACGTTAGACCTACCCAGGGAGGCTCTGCCTATTGAGTCTTACTGCTTAATGAAACATAATACATTGTCACGACTGGGGAGCTGTACACAGCCAGCAGCAATAACATAGGCCATGGTTTGGAAACAAGAACACCCTCACAGCTGGGGACTTGCAGACACTCTTGTCGCATGAGTTTGCTTGCCCAAGCACCATTTATCGTAGCCTCATGTCTCAGTTAAGCAAAGTGGATTTTATCAAAGGCAGAGGGACATAAAAAACCACCTCCGGATCTTTACAATGACTGCATCAGTTTGGTTTCCTTAGTGCATACTGGAGAAAAAATAAGTTCCATTAAAAAAAAAAGGGCAATACAGCCTCTCTTAAAACACATCTTGGTTGCTTGCTCTGTGTGGCTTGAGTGCATGAACAAAAAAAGCTTTTCAGCTAATTAGGAGTATTCAAACCTGTTAAGGAAGTAGGGCAGAAAGGATGGCAGCTTCAGATCTTGTTGCATTTCCCTCTCTGACAGCAAATCAAGAGTGGTTATTTGCTAAGTGACTTTTAACCTTCTGTTAAAAGAGGAAAGCAGGACTCCAGTTCTCAAATGACCTCTCTGCAGAGTTGAAGTCCACTTCCCTCCTACCATTGCAAAGGTTGTAGGTAGGGCCAGTCTTCTCTGCCTGTCCGTTGGAAAAGAGGAGTGAAGTGGGATGTCTTGCTGGAGGACAGGGAGAAAGAGAGGCCTGGATTAGAGTGACAAGATGTCCTGATAAAATCAGGACTGTCCCGATATTTAACCCTTTGTTCTGCGTCCCGATCAATGTACGATTGGGAAGCCATTTGTCCTGATATTCAGGTAAGGAGGCAAGCGGGAGGGGCTGGAGCACCCACAGGGAAAAATTGCAGCCAAGCTCCCCCCTCTTCGCCTCCTTCTCCCTCCCTCCCCCCAGCGCGCCGCGTCCCCGCTTCTCCCCCCCCCAGCGCTTCCCACCACCTAACAGCTGTTCGGTGGTGCTTAGCGCTTTCCAGGAGGGAGAAGGGAGGAGTGGGGACGTGGCGCGCTCAGGGGAGGAGGTGGAGAAGAGGCAAGGCAGGGGCAGGGACTTGGGAAAAGGGGGTGGAATGGGGGCAGAGCGAGGGCAGATGCTTGGGTGGGAAGAGGCGGGGGGGGGGCGAGCACCCACCCGGGGGGGGGGGGAGAGGGGGCGGGACGTGTGCCAGGGTGGGGGCAGAGCCTGGGAGGAGCGGGGGTGGACTGTGGGCGGGGCTGATGGCACACCAATGTGTCCCGATATTTTAGTGTGGTGATCTGGTCACCCTAGCTGGATTCACAAAGGGACTTCGGCATTACAAACACTGAATGTCACATGCCTAACTTTTAGGTGCCTAGAAAATCACAGGAACAATCCTGTGAGTCATGAAGCCACGCTAGGCACCAAGGCTGCTTATACAATACAGTAACTCCTCACTTAAAGACATCCCGGTTAACGTTGCTTCATTGTTATGTTGCTGATCAATTAGGGAACATGCTTGTTTAAAGTTGTCCAATGCTCCCTTATAACGTTGTTTGGCAGCCTCCTGCTTTGTTCACTGCTTGCAGAAAGAGCAGCCCATTGCAGCTGGCTGGTGGGGGCTTGGAGCCAGCGTGGACTTGCAGCCCCCCTATCAGCTCCATGCTCCCCTAAATTCCCGTGCTGCAGCTGCCCAGCAGGCTATCAATTGCTGGGCAGTTCAGCTATGCCTCCCCCCACTGCCGTGTGCTGCTCCTGCCTTCTGCCTTGGGGCTACACCCAGGAGTCTCCTGCTTGCTGTACAGGGGGAGGTAGGAGGGGGGCTAATGTCAGGGTGTCCCTCTCCCCCCGCTCTTGCCCTCAGTCAGAAATTAAGTGTTTTACTTGAAATACTGAGCAGATTGGATTGGATTGGGAATAAATGAGAGACAAGCACGGAATCGCACAATGCCATTTTTACAGAGTCCCTCTCCATCACAGAACTGCACTTTAAATGGGGTTGATTCTCAGATGCTGCAAATTGTCCTAATTCCATTAACTTCAATGGAACTAGGACAGCTCACACCAGCCAAAGATCTACCCCAAAATCTCTGCCTCAGTTTATCCACCTGCAAAATGGGACAGCTGCCAATTACCTACAGCACATCATACGTGTGTTGTAATTCTTAATTACTTAACATTTGTAAAGGATGTAGAGAGTCTTGGTTGACATCATCATAGAAGTGCTCAGATACCAAAGTGAGGGGTGCAACATAAGAACCTGAAGAGAAAAGACCACAAGGGCAGATCACCACTGTAAAATAAACTCCTGCCAGAAGAGGGAAGAGTTAAGGTCATGTCTCTCAGAAGCATGGCAATGTAAAACAATCACATTGCTGTGGAGATCACCGTATTGGCAGCAGACCAGAATGAGCCATTGATGGGAAATTGGACACAGGGTTCCCTCGCATCTGTTTATTACATCTGCACTCTGAGCATTAGCATGGCCAGCTGATCCCTGCTCCCCACTCCATCTCATTGCAGTTTCCTACAGGGCTCCTTTGTTGATTAAGCAGCGTTCAGTGCTACCTAATCAGGCTGTATTTTTAGCATAGGTTGGCAAGGGAATCTGAACCTTTTAACAATCCCTCCTTGACACTGTAACAAGGACATTATTGCTGAGAAAAATTAAATAAATAAATGAAAGACTCGGCATTTCTCTGGGTCACTATGAATTTTCTCCACGTCACCTGTAGCCCGTTTTTATGGGAAGTGTGAGGGTAATAAATGGCCATTATGAAAATGGGAGGGAAAGAGAAGATCCTGAGAAATTAATAGACAGGAGAGATATCACATTAATGGGAAGTAACACAGAGCTTCAAAACTGTTATAAAAAAGGCATTAGAAAAGCTCAGTAATTGGGGCTATTAAACATGATCGCTCCAGCCTTTTTTATGTGTGCACGTGCCTATGATGGATGTCAATTTCAATAGTGATAATAACAGTAAAATATCTATGTTAAGGCAGAGTACATTAACTTTTATATTGGCATAATTTACTGCACAATGAGTTCTGATCACTGATGAGCTAAAGACGGAGCAATCTTCTCTAGGAAGCCAAAGATAATTGATAGGCTTCTTTACAGGGGAAAAGGGTTTCATTAAATATATATATTATGCATGAAATAATTCTTTCACATGTCCATTACTCTTGTCCACAGGGAAGGAAAAAAATTTGCATAGATCACTTAGATCTTGGGTCTGATTTGCTATCATCCTGCACATTGTGCAGCCGTGGTTGCATTTTGTCATTATTTTGCACTGGTATAGATGATAACACAGGTTACAGGGGACAGACAATCAGGCCCCTAGTTGACAGGGATTTATGGCGGGGTGGGTGATAAGGCAACAGCAAGACTTTGGGCAATTTAGTGTGGATAAGCATCCAAATGTTCCTTGGACTGGGTGGCTCAGGGAAATGATAATGGGCTAGGGAGCTTTTTACCTGTACTCACTGATCAGTTGTGATTTGGGGCTTGTTCCTGCAGGCCCTTACTCATGTGAGTAGTTCCACCAAAGCCACTTAGGCTCAGATTCTCAAAGGTTTTTAGGCACCTAACTCCAACTGACTTCACTAGGGGTTAGGCACCGAAATATCTTTGAGGATCTAGGCCCTATTCACTTGAATATGGACTATGCTGAAGTCAAAGATACTACATGCCCTGTAAGGCCTGAAAAGTATTCTCACACTTCTTATCAAACTGTCTGTACTGGGCTAGTTTGATTATCACTTCAAAAAAAATTTTTTTCTCTTACTTAATTGGCCTCTCAGAGTGGTAAGACAACTCCCACCTGTTCATGCTCTCTGTATGTGTGTATATATAGCTCCTCAATATATGTTCCACTCTATATGCATCCGAAGAAGTGGGCAGTAGCCCACGAAAGCTTATGCTCTAATAAATTTGTTAGTCTCTAAGGTGCCACAAGTACTCCTGTTCTTTTTATCTTTTATGATTTTAAGTCTCAGTCCAATCCTCTGGCTTCCCACTTTCCCCTTCTCATCTCTTATCCCATCTGCCCCTTCTTCTCTGCAAATAATGCCATCTTAGATACCCCATTTGTCAGCTTTTCCCATAGTCATCTCCTGGTGTTTTTGTTACACATGGAAATATCCAATGTGTGCATCAGTATCAGAACTTAGACCATGCCAATGCTTGTCTTATAGCTACGTAACTCACATAAGAACATAAGAACAGCCGTACCGGGTCAGACCAAAGGTCCATCTAGCCCAATATCCTGTCTACCGACAGTGGCCAATGCCAGGCGCCCCAGAGGGAGTGAACCTAACAGGCAATGATCAAGTGATCTCTCTCCTGCCATCCATCTCCACCCTCTGACAGACAGAGGCTAGGGACACCATTTCTTACCCGTCCTGGCTAATAGCCATTAATGGACTTAACCACCATGAATTTATCCAGTTCTCTTTTAAACTCTGTTATAGTCCTAGCCTTCACAACCTCCTCAGGTAATGAGTTCCACAAGTTGACTGTGCGCTGCGTGAAGAAGAACTTCCTTGTATTTTTTTTAAACCTGCTGCCTATTAATTTCATTTGGTGACCCCTAGTTCTTGTATTATGGGAATAAGTAAATAACTTTTCCTTATCCACTTTCTCCACATCACTCATGATTTTATATATCTCTATCACATCCCCCCTTAGTCTCCTCTTTTCCAAGCTAAAGAGTCCTAGCCTCTTTAATCTCTCCTCATATGGGACCCGTTCCAAACCCCTAATCATTTTAGTTGCCCTTTTCTGAACCTTTTCTAGTGCCAGTATATCTTTTTTTAGATGAGGAGACCACATCTGTACGCAGTATTCGAGATGAGGGCGTACCATCGATTTATATAAGGACAATAATATATTCTCAGTCTTATTCTCTATCCCCTTTTTAATGATCCCTAACATCCTATTTGCTTTTTTGACCGCCTCTGCACACTGCACAGACATCTTCAGAGAACTATCCACGATGACTCCAAGATCTTTTTCCTGACTTGTTGTAGCTAAATTAGCCCCCATCATATTGTATGTATAGTTGGGGTTATTTTTTCCAATATGCATTACTTTACATTTATCCACATTAAATTTCATTTGCCATTTTGTTGCCCAATCACTTAGTTTTGTGAGATCTTTTTGAAGTTCTTCACAGTCTGCTTTGGTCTTAACTATCTTGAGAAGTTTAGTATCATCTGCAAACTTTGCCACCTCACTGTTTACCCCTTTCTCCAGATCATTTATAATTGACAATAATTGAATCTCCAGGGTTGTTGATACAGCAGCTCTCACCAGTACTACAGTGTCATCCAGAATTTTATTAATTTTATAATAATGATAAAGTAGTGCATTTTTTCAGCTTATCTAAATACAAGGGAAAAAATTAAGCTGAATCTGATACAGCCTGTGATAAATGAAGGGAGGGGATAGCTCCCTTTTATGGATCCAGCCAGCCAGTAGCTACAAAATCCCTCTTAGTTGCTGTTCTCTACTTGATTTACCTGTAAAGGGTGAAAAGTCCCACTGTGATACATAGGTAAAAGGAAGTGAGTGGGCATCTGGCCAAAAGAGCCAATGGGAAGGTTAGAACTTTTTAAAATTGAAACAAGACTCCCCTTTTGTCTGTCTGTTCTTGCTCTCAGGGAGAGGCAGACAGGACTATGCAACTATGCTGTACGAAACTTGGGGCCAGGTATGAAAAATCATATCATACCTAGAAACTACTCATTTGAAACCCCAGATATGTAAGTAGATCAGGAAATGTCTAGGAAGACATAATCAGGTTTATCTCCTTTTATTTCTTTATGGCTTGTGGACTCCTCTGTGCTAACCTCAAATGCTTTTGTTTTGCTTGTAACCTTTAACCTGGACCTCAAGAATGTCATTCTTGATGCTTAATTCTTGTAAGTGTTTTTTTTAAATCTAGCAATAGCCTGAGTTTCCAAATGTATTTTCTTTCTTTATGTTTTTAATAAAATTTACCTTTTTTAAGAACAGGATTGAATTTTGTGTCCTAAGAGGTTTGTGCACATGTTGTTTAATTAGCTGGTGGCAACAACTGATTTCCTTTGTTTTTCTTTCTCAGCTCTTCTCTGGGGGGGGGGGGGTGAAAGGGCTTGAGGGTACCCCACAGGAAGGAATTCCCAAGTGCACCTTCCTGGGTTTTCAAAGGGGTTTTGTACTTGGGTGGTGGCAACATCTAACCATCCAAGGTCAGAGAAAAGCTGTAACCTTGGAAGTTTAATACAAGCCTGAGGTGGCCAGTATTAATTTTTAGAATCCTTGCAGGCCCCCACCTTCTGCACTCAAAGTGCCAGAGTATGGAATCAGCCCTGACACAGCCATTCCACCTGGCTGCACTTTTAAGGCACTACTTGCATCGAATCTACAAGTACACAAACAGTCCAGCACATTTAATTTCTAGCAATCTTGAATTTCAGAAGCCAACATCTGGAACCATGGCTAAATGAAGGACATGCTATAGCATTACTAGAATGTAGCTAAATATGAACAAAGAGGATGTTTACACACACAAGCCTGGTCTGTGCTGAGGAAATTTGCACTACACGTGAAAGGCAGTGGTTTCATGAATAAGGCAGTGGACTTGGGGTCAGAGCACCTGAGTTCTACTCCTGACTTTGGCCTTCTGCGTGGCCTTGAGCAAGTTGTTCCCCCGCCTGGTCTTTATCTTGTGTATTTAAAATGTCAGTACCTCAGGGCAGGCACTGTTCCTTACTATGTCTGTACAATGCAGAGCACAGCGAGGCGTCAAACTGCTACCATAATAACAATAGCAGCAACAGCAGAAGTGCTAACCTGTTCAGCTATGCTGAGCAATATAGAACAAGCTATACTGTAGTATAGACCAAGCTATAGGCAACCTGAACCATTTCTACTCTATTCCTTTCAAAACTGGGTGAAAGTGGTTTTGAAACTGGTTCCATTTAAAATGGTTCGGGCCTCCTGGATAGAGGTCTGCTTGGGCCTAATTTAAAGCCTGACCCAGAACTGAGACCAGCCTGGGCTTAGCCAACCCAACACTTCCCCCCCCCTAAACTGTTGCAGTGCCACCACTGCTGCCTCATCCTTGGGGTTTCGCCTGGTGGGGGATTCCCGCTCCCCACACCCTGCCCCAATGATCCACCTCCAGCTGCTTCCTGCCTGGGGATCGGCACAGCAGCAGCTGTGTGCCCTGCTCCTGCCGACCACCACCAGCTTGCTGCGCTGGGCATGCACATGGAGATACCATGTCACCAAACCCACATGAGCTGGAGATGATCAGAGACCACTGATCCAGGCCCCATCAGGTTCGGGTCAGGTTGCAACTTGCAAGACTATTCCTGGAGCATTATCTCCACTATAGCTCTGCTAGAGTGTTGAGGGCAATTTCTCCAACGTAAGCCAGGCCATATACACAATGTAACGCAAACCCTGTTGTCTGACTGGCGCCTTGATTCGCAGTTTCATTGCCTCTTTGCAAAGGGCCAAAATCCTGTGCTGAGCATCTACAATGCCCACTGGAGCCAATACTCTCCAGCATTTGTCCAAGTGGGATTAGACCTCTTTGGCTCTTACACCCCTATTCAGGAAGGTATTTAAGTGTGCTCCACATTTAAGCTTAAAACAATGGCTCTATTCACCTGCTTAAAGCTAAGCCCCTGGCTTAACTGGAAAGGGGCCTTATCCAGTAAATTTTCAAGACCAAGACCAAGGAGTCTCCAGTAGTGGTGGCATGTACTGACTCAGAAGATAGTGCTCTTCTTTCTAATGGCCAGACTGTGAGTTCTTTACACTAGTGAGCCATTACTCACAGCATTTGTCCCATTGAAAACAACAGGATTACTCATGTGTGCAACAGATCACCAATGTGAGTAAAGGGGTCCCACTACGACCCAAAGTCAATAGCCATGAATAATTCAGTACTCTAGCTTGGTGGTAGGGGGCAATATGCTGCTGGGGATACCATCATGCGGGTGAAATGTAAAATCAAAATCATAACGGCTAGGAACCATTAGAGATTCATTGGTACTTTTTGCAAGACTGAAGGTACTAACCTCATTGCCTGGCCAAATTCTAGATGGGCTGCTGTATTCTGTCTTCCTAAAAAATCCCCCTACAACTTCAGTATGTAATTTTTCTGTCCTCAATAGTTATGTAGTGTTGCTGGACACTGTTAGACAGTGGCTCCATTTCACCCCAGAAGTGGCTGCATTTCAGCAGCAGGTTCCTTTATCCTTGTCTAGGGCTTTGGGATCTTTGTATGAAAGGCATTTACCAAATATCACTTTATCAGCAGCAGCAGCAAGTTAGGACAAAACAGGAGAGTTCTCTCTCTTCTGTGTCCCATACCGCTCAGCTGCTCGCTGGGGATAGGGTGACCAGACGTCCCGATTTTATCGGGACCGTCCCGATATTTCCTTGTTTGTCCCGCGTCCCGACCGACATGCGGTCGGGACAACCGGACAAACAAGGAAATGCCCCGGAGCCTAGAGCCCGGAAGTACTCGCACCCCCCCCCCCCCCCGACTCCGCCCCCTCCCCCCCCGATTGGCTCCCTCCCCGAATCCCCGCCTCTTCCCCGGGCTCACCATTCCCCCTCCCTCCGCAAGCGCTGGAGGGAGGCCCGGGAGACTCAGGGGAAGCGCGGGGCCGGGGTGAGTAACCGTCCGGCCTGGCCCCGAGCAGGACTCAGTCGGGTGGTTGGGCGAGGAGGGGGGCGGCCCGCGGGGCCAGGCGGCGGCTGTTGTTGTCCCTCCGGGCAGCGGGACTCGGGAGCAGCCGCTGCTGCAGCTCCCACTGCCGCGGGGGAAGGAAGCGGCCATGGCGCTCCGCGGCTGCGGCGCCTCCGAACCCCCCGAGCCGGGGCCTGCTGCGGGGACCCAGCAGCGCGTACGCTGGGCCCAGCCCCTGGCCAGTCGCGTCTGGGCTGCTGCCCAGGTGGTGCAATCCCGCGGCGGCCCCGGGGCGGAGGCATCGGCCGCCCAGCCCCGTTCGTTCCCCTGCGGGACGGGGGGGCTGTGGCCCGCTGCCCCCACTCCGGGGCCGCCGCGGGATAGCACCAGCTGGGCAGCAGCCCAGACGCCGGCCAGGGGCTGGACCCAGCATGCGCGCTGCTGGGTCCCCCGCAGCAGGCCCCGGCTCGGGGAGTTCGGGGGCGCCAGAGCTGCAGCCGCGGAGCGCCATGGCCGCTTCCTCCCCCCGCGGCAGTGGGAGCTGCAGCAGCGGCTGCTCCCGAGTCCCGCTGCCCGGGGGGACAACAACAGCCGCCGCCTGGCCCCGCGGGCCGCCCCCCTCCTCGCCCAACCACCCGACTGAGTCCTGCTCGCGGCCAGGCCGGACTGTTACTCACCCCGGCCCCGCGCTTCCCCTGAGTCTCCCGGGCCTCCCTCTAGCGCTTGCGGAGGAAGGTGTGTTTTTTTTTTTTTTGGCCACGCCCCCCCCGCCACGTCACCCCCCCCGCGTCCCGATATTTGTATTTGGTGATCTGGTCACCCTAGCTGGGGACAGCAAGGTCTCCTTTCTTGTCCACAGCTTTGTGAGTCAATTTCTGATCTCTTTTTCTCAGAAGGGCTGCGTTGTCTCCTGTATTAACCGGGAGAGCAACTGAGAGGTCAGCCTCAGAAGCTGGGCAGCAGCGACAGAAGGGAGAGGCATGCAGACTTCCTTCTGGCACAGGAGAATTTCCCTCTTTCTCTGCCCCTCTTAACAAGGCTAGAGAAGCCCTGCTGGCTACACAGCCCATACTCTTCTAGCTTTGGAGGAACACTGCCCTTCCTGACCAGTATTTTTAGGCTCGCCATCTCTACATCAGGCCCTCTATTGTTTCTCTCCTAGGCTTGATCTACACTCACCCCCCAAATCGAACTAAGGTATGCAACTTCAGCTACGTGAATAGCGTAGCTGAAGTTCGAAGTACCTTAGTTCGATCTTACCTCGGTCCACACACGGCAGGCAGGCTCCCCTGTCGACTCCGCGGTACTCCTCTCGTCTAGCTGGAGTACCGCAGTCGACGGCGAGCACTTCCGGGTTCGACTTATCGCGTCCAGACAAGACGCAATAAGTCGAATCCAGAACTTCGATTGCCAGCCGCCGAACTAGCGGCTGGGTGTAGACATACCCCTAGTGAGTAAGCATTTAAAGATAAAGGCCAGCTCTCTGAAAAGGTGTTTGCTCTGCATGTGAAACAGGCACCTGGATGGATTCGGGATAATGTAAACAACTGCCAAGGACCAACAGAAAGGTGAGTCAGCCCAGCATGGCAAAAGCTATTGGCGCTAACTCGCTTGTTACTCCCTGTATTCTAGGCAGAAGAAAAGGCCAGCAGTGGCTCAGAGCTCAAAGGAGGGAAAGGCTGCACATTGGCCATAAAAAGCCACAATCCCAGCCCCTGGTTCAGCCTAGAGTCATGTCTAGCTCTCGGCAGGAAGTAGGGGTTAACCCTAAGTAGGATCAAGGTGGGGAAGAAATAGGAAGATTCTTTTCTTGTATCCGCACGAGTTTGCAACAATATTTTCCACCAGTGTGTCTTTCAAAGACACTTTCCCAAGGTGACACATGTGCAAACACCAGCTGAAATGGGGACAAGTTGGACTTACTGTCTAGCCTGGGAAATAGTTTATCAAGAGAGTGTTTACTTTGCTCTATCTGTAGCAACTGGAACACTACTGCACATCAGCTCTGCACAATACAGCTAAGCTATTCAGCAGTATGGTTAATGATGTGGGATACAAGACAGCAAACCAGCTTTGGAACACGACACACTTTTGCTGGAGAGATGTGTTTTTCCACACTCCACTCAGAAAATGTTGCTCTTAGCTCTCAAATTCATTTATAACCAATGATTTGGCTGCTCATTAACATCTCTGCAGGCACAAATCAAGCCATTCCCAGACTTTTTTTTGTGTGTGTGTGTGTGTGTGTGTGTGTGGTCTGATACAGTGACAGTTATTTAACCAAGCTGATATGTATTCTTTTAGGCCCTGTATCAGCAAACCATCTAGGGTGAGGTTTTTAAAAGCAACCAAGGGGGTATGATGCCCCATTCCCAACAAAGATCAATGGATATTGGGTGCCCCACTCCTGTGGGTGTTTTTGAAAGTCTCATCCTTAGGCACATGCTTAATTTTCAGTATGCACTTAGGTCTGACTGATGTTAATGGGATATAAGCACATGCACAGGGCCAGCTCCAGGCACCAGCTTACCAAGCAGGTGCTTGGGGCGGCCACTTCGGAGAGGGGCGGCACGTCCAGCTGTTCGGCGGCAATTCAGCAGACAGTCCCTCACTCCTGCTCGGAGCGAAGGACCTCCCGCCGAATTGCCACCGCAGATCGCGATCGCGGCTTTTGTTGTTGTTGTTGTGTTTGTTTGTTTGTTTGTTTGTTTGTTTGGCTGCTTGGAGCAGCCAAAACCCTGGAGCCGGCCCTGCACATGCATAAGTGGATTGCTAGATCAAGGCCCTAGTTTATTTAAGAAAATTGTATGAAAATACTTAGTAATTTCAATGACAAAGCCTCCCACCCATAATTATGCAAGGAACAATAATGTCACTTTGAAATCCTACCTCTCTCTGTAAAACTTTACCCTACTGTTGTTAATGTAACACATAAGGCGTGGATCCTTTAAACACTTAAGCATTTGAATAACTTTGGGCCTGATCCAAAGCCCTTTGAACTCAGTGGGAATCTTTCTATTGACCACAGTTGCACTCAGATCAGTTATTTCATACACAGGAATAGATTCAGTGAGCTCTGCAGAGCTACTCATCTGCATCAAGGTACTCACATGTGTAGATGTTTGCAGGATCAGAACCTAAGAGTATTATAAGAAAACAAGAACAGCCATAATGGATCAAACCAAAGGTCCATCTAGCCCAGTATCCTGTCTTCTGACAGTGGCCAATGTCAAATGTTTCAGAGAGAATGAACAGAACAAGGCAATCATTAAGTGATCCATCCCGTCATCCAGTCCCAGCTTCTAGGAGTCGAAGACTCAGGGGCACCCAGAGCACCGAGTTGCATCCCTGGCCAGCTTGGCTAATAGCCATTGATGAACCTATCCTCCAGGAACATATCTAATTCATTTCTGAACCCAGTTACACTTTTGACCTTCACACCATCCCTTGGCAACAAGTTCCACAGGTTTACTGTGTGTGGTGTGAAAAAGTACTTCCTTTTGTTGGTTTTAAACCTGCTTCCTGTTAACTTCACTGGGTGACCCCAGGTTCTTGTGTTATGTGAAGGGGTAAATAACATTCCCCTATTCACTTTCTTCACACCAGTCATGATTTTAGAGACCTTTTCCGTATCCCCCTTAATCATTTTTTTTCTAAGCTGAACATTCCCCAGTCTTTTTAATCTCTCTTCATATGGAAGCTGTTCCATACCCTTAATTATTTTTGTTGCCTTTCTCTGTACCTTTTCCAATTCTAATATATCTTTTTTGAAATGGGGTGACCAGAACTGCATGCAGTATTCTAGGTGTAGGCGTGACATGGATTTATAAAGTAGCATTATGATATTTTCTATCTCCTTATCTGACCCTTTCCTAATGGTTCTTCACAGTCTGTTAGATGACAAAGAGACTGACAATGAGGGAGAGAAAGATCTTTCCCTCTAGTTACATTATACATTTGACAGCACTAAGAGCATAGGGTGAAATTTTCAAAAGCTCCTACGGGTATGTCCACACTGCACACTAAGCCCAGGCACTGACTCAGGTTTGAGCCCAAGCCTCCCTTCTATCCACACACAAATCAGTCTGACTCAGGTCAGCAAGCGCCCTGGACCCAGGTCCTAGGACCCTGCTGGGGAGGTGGGTCAGAGCCCAAGTCCCATTTTGACTCTGGTTCAAGCCCCATCATTTTGCAGTGTGGACACAGCTCAAGCTGCAGACTCGTGTCAGACAGTCTGCGTGGTGCCATATGGACATGTTAGCATGGCTGTGAGAGCTGGTCCAGCAATTGTAAACCCAGGTTTACAATGAAGTTCATGGGATCGGGAACAATGAGTCCACAAGCCCCCGTCCCACAGAGCTGGGCTTAGCGTGCAGTATAGGTGTACCCTAAGTGACTTAGGAACCTAAGTCCTATTTTCAAATGAAAGGTAGGGCCAGATTTTTAAAGGTATTTAGGAGCCTAAAGATGTAGATAGGCACCTAGTGGGATTTTCAGAAGTATCTAGATGCTTATCCGCATCATTAGGTGCCTAAATACCCTTTAAAATCTGGCCTTTAGACACTTTCAACAAGATGTAGTCTCCTAAATGCCTACATCACTTTTGAACAGGATTTAGAAGCTTTTAAAAATTTTACCCATACTGAATTAGGGCCTGATCTGGTCAAGAGAACCAGACATCAGGGACCTAGTCAGTTCCACTCTTTAGAGTCAGCCATTTTCCTCTATTAGTTATATGGTTTTCCATATACACACTCTCCTCTATGCTCTGTAAGCCATTTTTTAAAAATGCAGGAAAATATTACTGTAAAGCAACAAAAATTAGCAACTAGGGACAGGTGTAGCACCTTAATTATTTTATGCTCGTTGTTTTAGAGAGACAAGATCTCAAGTTGACAGTGTCTCTTTAACACAGCCCTTTTTATCTACAGAGAGAATCACAAACATTAGATTATTTATGTAATTCTTTTTACATTACATTTGGCAAGACTCAGATCTTGTGACAACGCAGATCTGTTGTTGTGAACTTCCCCACCTGCTTTGCCATTTTGTGTCATTCGCAGTCACCACTCTTGCAAGGGCAAGTTTAGAAATAGGTTTATACTCATGGCAGCCATTATTTAATAATCCCATATGCCATTTTAAGTATCCCTGTGCTTTGTTTATCTCTGGGCCCGAAAGGCTTAAAATTCAGCACTGGTTTGGCCACAAGGGCAGCCAGCAGAACTGTCCAAATTAAACGATTAAAGAGACCAGGCATTCTGAGTGCAAATCATTGGCTGCCTGCACCTTGTACAGAGGTGTTGACATCAGTGCAAAGGGAGTGTAAAATGCTTTAACTTTTCACCAGTGTGAGCGACTACACAATGTGCAGCGCTATGGTGCGTTGAGTCCTCTGTTTGCCATTTGCTCACTGCTCTATATATAAGCTTTCGGGGATTTATGTTTTTATTGGAAGTTTCCAGTGAAGCTCAGGAACTGCTCCTTGGGTAATTGTTTTCCATCTGTTTCTCTTCATTTCATTCTATCTGTAGGGCCCCACAGTGGTGCACAAGTATTTAATAAGGACAATAATCAGAACTTTCTGCTTTAAATTGCAATTAGAGTGAGACAAGCAATTGTTAACCCAGAAGCATGGGGGTCTAGATTTAGCCTCTTCACAATTATTCCAGATCATGTTGACCACGTTTAAAAGGCAAAACACTTAAACAAAACAAAAACAGGATGCCTAACATTGCACATTCATTGTGGGCTCGGTGTTATTCTCCCTTTTAAAACACCCACAAACCAAAATTTAGCAGACAATTTTCCAGATGACCTGTGAATCAATAGATCCACTCCCCTTCCTCTCCTGCTGTTAAAATGGCTCAGCAGTTCCCCCAGAAGTAAAACAGATAGCTTCCAGTGTAGAAAGAGCTGATACACCTTGAAAAACACACAGGGAGCGTACACGGCTTGCTGCCGCTGCTGGCTGCAAGGTGAGGATGTGGCTGTAAAGTTTAAAGGTCATCCTCCATTTTGGAAGGAGGGGTCCGCCCTGCAAGAGGCAGAACAGATTGGGGAGGGCACTCATTGCAGTGTTATATAGCATTTGAATTAAAATAAATTACAGTGCTAAAGACAGGATCCCCGAGCCTTAATAAGAACAAAACTGGTGCACTGGAATAATAAAGTGTCATTTTTGCATAGGCACTTTTCTAACCACCTCTGTACTATAAAACTAGTTCCTTTGCACCAATGATAAACAAACCATAAGGGACCGTAGGCAGAGGTGGTCTGGCCTAGTGGTCACAGCTGGGCTGAATCTGCCCACTAAGGACGGGAGTCACCAGCCAGGAGTTGGAGGAATCACATGGCCAAGTTCCATAAACAAGCATCAGGATCAGAGCCAGGCTGGGGTCAACGACCAGAGATCAAAGGTAGTACCAGGTTCAAATTGAGAGGCAGAAACAAGGATCAGAATCAGGTCGGAGTCAGAGACTGGAGAGCAGGAGGCCAGGCAAAGCCTAGCATTGTTTGTAGCCGACCAAAAAGTCTTCATGGTTGCCCAGACAACTTCGTGGGACAACCCCTGGGGTTAAGTAGGGACACTTGGCCAATCAGAAGGCTGCAGGGTATTGTCACTCTGGATCACTTGGGCGGTACCTCCTGCCACGCCTACTCTCCAGAGTGCTCCCTGGCTGGGCCTCTGCATGGTCTCCCAATGGCACTGTGGGAATCTCAGCCACCCCAGGCTCTGCTGAGCCAGGTACTCATGTCCCTGGGTCCTTCTGCTAGCTCCTGGTGAGCAGCTCAGCAATGTTAACTTCCTATAGCTAATTTAATTAACTGTCTTCCTGGAAACCAACCAGCCAGTGGCCTGGTCTGCAAAAGCATCAGGAGGAGCTCGAATTCTGATGTACAAAATATGCATGCAGAGCCAAAGCCCCAGCTGGTGTAAATTGGCTTAGCACTACTGACTTCAAAGGCAATAGAACAATTTACATCAGCTGAGGATCTAGGAACACAGGGATCACCGGCCAATATCCTGTCTCTGACAGAAGCCAGCCCCAGCTATTTCAGAGGAAGAAACCCTGCAGTAGGCAGGGATGGAAAAACTGACCCCTGAGGGAAGTCTTCCTCAAGCCCCAGCAATTAGGAGCTGGTTATCCCTGCAGTAGGAGGGTTTATATCCCTTCCAAAGCTCTTTTTTAATATTAACTATTCTAAATGCTCTTACCACCCTCTGGAGAACAGAGAGCCAGGGCAGGCTGCTCAACGCACCCCCTGAGCACCTCCATCAGTCCAAAATCAGGCAAGCCGCCACGCGACAGCCTTTGTCACTCCTGGGAGTGTGGCTTCGGAAAGACGCTGCTTTCCAAAGACTTCCCCCAGCTGCAGGGCACTACTGCTAGCCTCTGAGCCACCCCCTCCGCTGCTCTCACTCAGGGCCGCTCTCACACATACAAATGCTTTCTACCCAGGCCGGCTGCCCTCCATTTCTAGCACCACCAGAACAGCGCAGCAAGAGGCGAAAAGAAGAAAAAATGGAAGAGGCTTTTGGCAGTAGTGTCTAGTGGTTAGATGGGACAGATGTCAGGAGACTGCTCCTCTTGGTTCTGTTCCCAGCTATGCAATAACTGGTTTTGTAGCCTTGGCAAGTCACAGGTTAACTTCTCTGTGTCTAATTATTTACTTCAAAGGGGCTTCTGAGGCAGGATTGTTTGTGAAAGGCTCTTGAGAAGTGCAATTAGGGTAGGATTCAGTAATGTATTAGTTGCCTGCCAGCCTGTTTCTTTGGGACTGGTCCACGCTGGGGTCTTTGCTGCTGATCAGTCCTCTTCAACTGGCAACCTGGGCACTGCGACTGCCACCGCTCATCTAGGACGCGAGCTCCTTTTGCTTTCTTCTTAAACCGTTTTCCCTTCTCCCAGGCCAAACCGCGTCGCCATGTGCTAAAGGAGAACGCTGGCCCGGCTTTCAGAACAACTGTCAATGTCACATGCCAGCAAACTGTAAAGTAGCCCTGTGCGCCGACCCAGTCAAAAAGGAACTGAATGTCTTCCAGCTGGCAGCCCCACAAGCCGGCAGACAGCAATTATTTACTCAAGGTAGCAGAAAAAGAGGGTTGCAGTTTCCACTGGAGGAGGCTGGCAGAGAAACAGCAGAGCTCTGGGTCTCGTTCGGTTGGCAAACCTCTTAATAAAAATCATCTCTTTTCCCCTTTGTAGCTAACCCCCCGACCCCCTGCAATGCAAAATCAGGGGCCAAATCTAGACCAGCCCTGGGTTCTTTGGCAGCCTGGGCTATTGCAAAGGCTTTGAGTTATTATTTATTAGTAGTACTAATACAGTAGCACTCAGAAGCTCCTGCTAAGACCAAGCCCCCATTGCAGTAGCACCGTACCAGTGCCTAGTAAGAGACAGCCCCTGCTCTGAAGAGCTTGCACTCTATAAAGACAAAAGAAGTAGCCATATCCCTGTTTTACAGATGTGGAACAGAAGTACCAAAAGGTTAAAGCTGCATTGCCAAAGGTCACATGGGAAGCCTGTGGCAGATCTGAGAACTGAATCCAAGTCCTAAGCCAGAGTCTTAACTACATGACCATCCATCCAGTCTAAAGACCCAAACTGCTGCTTACATTGTCTACTCCAGCATACACCATGTGCTGGCTGGTACTGAAACAGAGGCTACAATATTTCAGCTGCAAATCCGAGAAACAGACCTTTTACAAAAAGAACAGGAGTACTTGTGGCACCTTAGAGACTAACAAATTTATTAGAGCATAAGCTTTCGTGGGCTATTGCCACTTCTTCGGATACATATAGAGTGGAACATATATTGAGGAGATATATATACATAATATATATCATTATATATATATAATATATGTTCCACTCTATATGCATCCGAAGAAGTGGGCAGTAGCCCACGAAAGCTTATGCTCTAATAAATTTGTTAGTCTCTAAGGTGCCACAAGTACTCCTGTTCTTTTTGCGGATACAGACGAACACGGCTGCTACTCTGAGACCTTTTACAAAGTATGGGACCCATAAAAACCTGCCTCTCCTCAGCAAAGTGCAGGTACCCAGGAGGAGATGGGCAGGAGGGGGCATTTCGGAACCTGCGATGCACATGGATAAAATCTGTAATTAATCGATGAATCCCTCTGGTTACACCTTCTGTGCTAGTCTCTGGCATGCTGCACGGCTCTTCTTTCCTGTTCCGTTGCACGAGCAGCTATTCCAGCAGTCCCTCAGCAGAATTCCTCTTTGCTGAGGAGGAAGCTCTAATAATCCAGCCACGCTGTGGACAGTAACACACTGCCACCAAAATCAGCAGTAGAGCCAGAGCATTACAGGAAAGCTGCCCTGTGAAAAGCTCTCTGCTCACAGGGATGAGGCATGGAAACTGAATTTGAGTTGTTATGGGGAGGGGGTGACTTTCCCCTCCCTCTTTGTGAGTGCCAGAGGTCCTGTTCTCCCTCCAGAGGAAGAAAGAAAGGATTGTCTCCTACTGGCATTTGCAGACCCTCCATCTCTGCCCGCCTCACAAAGCAGTGGTTTATGTGTCTGCAGATCAATGCATTTTGCACAGCAGCAATCTGCTGGGATGCAGAAAATTCCATTGCTGGGGTTAAATGGATGTCACTGCTAACTGGATAGGCTCTTCTGGAATTTGAATGACATGCTTCTGTCTCAGACTCTACCAAAGTGTGTGGGGGGGGGGGCGGCGGGAAGGCGGGGGGAGGGAGAAGGACACAAGACTCCCAGGAGAGACAATGGAGTTCACCGTAGGGTGACCCCAACATCCGTGCTTTCCTCTCCCCCTCACCCATTACATAGGGTTACCATATTTTGAGCCTCCAAAAGGAGGACACTCCATGGGCCCCCGGCCCCGCCCCAGCCCCCCCGCCCCAACTCCGCCCCTTCCCCAAAGTCCCCACCCCAACTCCGCCCCCTCCCCTGCTTCCCACAAACATTTGATTCGTGGGAAGCCTGAAGCAGGTAAGGGAGGTGTGGGGGGAGGAGGCGTGGCCTAGTCTGGCCTCCCCGGCCTCTCCAGCTTGGGTCGGCTCGGGCCCTGGGGTGCCGGCCCCGGGCACCCCCGGCCCGCCCAGCACTGCTGGGCCCCCGGGCCCCCGGCCGAGCACCCCCGGCCTGCTCAGCACCCCCCGGCCCCTGGCCTGGCCCCCGGCCGAGCAGCCCCGGCCTGCTCAGCACCCCCCGGCCCCCGGCCCGGTCCCCCGGCCCGCTCAGCACCCCCTGGCGCTCGGCACCGCCAGCGCTTGGTGCCCCTGGCCCCCTGGCACCGCCGGTGCTCGGCGCCCCTGGCCCCTGGCACCGCCGGCCCTCGGCACCCCCGGTGCCCGGCACCGCCGGCCCCCGGTGCTCGGCACTGCCGGCGCTTGGCCCTGCTGGCCCCAGACCCCACCGGCCCCCGGCGGTCGGCACCGCCGGCCCCAGGCACCGCCGGCCCCCGGCGCTCGGCACTGCTGGCACTTGGCCCTGCCGGCCCCTGGCGCTCGGTCCCGCTGGCCCCAGACCCCACCGGCCCCCGGCGCTCCGCACCGCCGGCCCCTGGCGCTCGGCCCCGCCGGCCCCAGACCTAGGGTTACCATGTGTAACAAATAAAAAAAGAGGACCCTAGCCCCGCCCATTTCCCCACCCCCAGCCCCACCCCAACTCCGCCCCTTCCCCGCCCT